>NC_135502.1:39363734-39576273 GCF_052857255.1 Amblyomma americanum
AATGCGTAACACCTCCCACCTTCACCTTTTCTATCACACCACTCGTCCAGAGGAAATCAAATTACCATTAGTCATTCTTAACCTTCACACGGGATCAACCTCGCGCCTCTATTCGTTTCACTCCTGAAAGCCTGTTTGAATGACCTGCCATGACAATAGCTCGCTCTCTGACCTCTGCTGGACCCGCGCAAAGCGTTCGGAGACGAGCGTCAAATTTGTGCCGCGCGTAGCAACAACCTGGGCGTCAGTGTGCACACGAGCCTTACCGCGGCAATTCCTTGAACGTCGGCGCAACACGACTATAAGCAGACACGCTGATTTTTACCTCTACATACAAAAGTAAAACACATTTATAACTTTTTATCTTTTTTTTTTCTGGGGGCGGGGGGGGGGGGGAGCACGCCATGGCGGGCGTCTGTCCGTAAGTGTTAGCGTTAACAGTGTCCTTGTAAGCGCGAATCTCTCTCCAATATATATATATATATATATATATATTGGCGGCATAGTCACGAGACGTCTGACTCATAGCTGGATCACGCGATCTCCAAGGCCGCCCAAAAACCCTTCCTTCTCGCAAAAGAACAGAGCAGCCAGTCTGCCGAAAAAAAAAAAAGATTTGAAGTATAAATACGCGGGAGGGAACCGATGTCGAAGGAGACAGTCTGGACTACAACGAAGAGTTGCGCCGTACGGCTTCTCCGGGGCGCGAAAAAGTAAGAAAACAGATAAGAAGTAACCCTAACCGCGTCCGAGCAGATATGTGCGCGCGACCTTGACGGATTGAAGTACTAATAGAATCGGAGATAAGCGACGCATGAAACGAGTAGGGCGTGGAAAGGGAGGCGGACGACGGAGTGCGCGGGGGAGACTTAATGAAAGGCGCGCAGAAAAGCGGTGTCTGCTCTTTCGCGTGTGCAAGTGATGGTCGGTCTCCGCGCCTCGTCTGGAGCGACGAGAGAGTCGTTATGTGGCGGCGAGCAGTCGAACAAAAAGAAATCGCGCCCCCGAGCGTCTCGCCTTCGTGTGCGTGCGTGTGCGGTGACTTTCCAGTGCTCGCTGAAACATTTACATTCGAGGAAAGAACTGAGAAAACAAAACGATGAAGAAAAAAAAACTATATTTAAGCCACGAATAAAACAAGTACATAGGACGGGACAGGGTGCTAAAAGACAAAAGGCGGACGGGGGCGGCATAACGTGACAGAAACTATAGCTTTCCTTTCTCCTTTTCCCCAACATTCCCCTCACCCACACCGTGTTCTGATGATATATTTTATCTCTGAGGGTCGAAGGTAGGAAAAGAAATATAAGATTCCTCTCCTCGCCTGGATATTGTTTTTCGGTTCAGACAACTTCTCTTACAGAACGAAATTAAGTATGGTCCAATTTAGATAAAGAAACCAGACGCCTGATGAGAGCGGGCGAGTTCTTTTACATCTCCCTAACTCACTACCCTCCGCTCCAATACAGCAACTTTATTCTGACACCAACCCCTATTGCGCGCAATAAAATGCGATACAGTTTAGATAGCGGAAGCGGGGACAACGTGCAGGTAAGCACCAGGTGCAGCGTATCCCCGGCTTTGCGTGACAGTGGGCTTCTATTACGTACGTACTGCTTTGCGGACGTCGGGTGTGTCGACTCAGAGTACATAACGAAAGCTGCAATCACCATTCGGCAGCTGTAACCTGAGGCGGCAGGACCCGGAGCAGTGGGCAAGCGTTCTAGGTACGTACTCGAAAGGGTCAAGGAGATGGTCCCTCTCTATCCCCCCCCCCCCCCCCCCCCCCCCCCCCCCCCCCCCCCCCCTCTCTCTCTCTCCTCTCTCTCTCTCTCTCTCTCTCTCTCTCTCTCTCTCTCTCTCTCTCTCTCAAGGAAATAGTGCTTGTTCCAGGTGTACAGCTTGATCAACGGTACAGCATCGATATGGAACCTGTATTGGAATCCATCGGCGTTCACGCTTCAGTTGCGGGCGAGTGCCCCGCCCTACGCCATAACGTGAGGACTATATAGATCTTTGGTCCATGCCAATTAGCTTTAGCGAAAAAGCCTGGGTGTACAGCGCCTTATTACATAACACCCGTCACGATGGCTCAGGGGCTATGGCGTTCGGCTGCTGAGCACGCACGATACTGCCGGTTCGAATGCCGGCTGGTGAGGTGATTGAAATGAATGTGAACGTCCTCCGTGTGAAGAAACTTTGGCACACTATAGTGGGTCTCGTAAGCTTGAAAGCTGAGAGCTGCCATGGAAGCGTTACAAGACTGATAACCTTTACTGGGCTATGCAGTATTTATATACGTATGTCATTTTGCATTCTTTATTGCTTGTACGTTTTGTTGCAAGTTTATATTGCTTTGCCCAAAACGCGACTGATGTTCCGTGAAGGTGCCGCTGCTGCTAGGGTCGCCAAAGAAGTCCAATTGTGGCTTTGGCACGCCTGCCTCTTTAGTTTGTGATTAATAATCGTGTTCAATACATATATTAGTGTGGACAAAGAAAAAGATAGAAAAATATGTTGCCCAGCCCGCACCGCCGAAGGCACAACGGGCTGTATGCATTCATTCTATTCAAAACTTATTGAACTAACTGTAGTTGCTGCTGTACCGCAGGGGTGGCCTAGTGGTCCGAGCATCCGCCTCGCATGCGGGAGGTGCGAGGGTTCGATTCCCAATGCCCCCGGGTACCCACCGGTGGTACAATATGTACAAGGCTTTCCCCTGGTCTGGTGCTCGGCTTGTTTAGGGTGAAATGCTTTGAAAATGGGTCTTCGACCCCATCTTGAGTAATCGAAAAATACCTTGTGCCATGGCGCTCTTCGGCCACAGATGCCCTTGCGTCATAAAAACCCATCATCATTATCATCCCGTAGTTGCTGGTATGTATGAATGCGACTGGGAAAAGTAATTGTCTCTAGGTTCGAAACTGAACTCGAATTTACAATAAACACACGCGGTTTGCAGCACAGCAGATGATATCCGGTCCTGGAAAGCGGTACTCTGCTAGTTCTCATGCCCTATACCCAGCAATTCTGGACAAAACCATTTTTGAGCGGAAAACCATTTATGAACGCAATTTTTTCATATACTGCAAGATTTCACTAGAACAACCAATATATCCCCAGATCACCCGACGGCAGTCCTGCATTTTTTTTGTTTTTGCTATTAATGTTTTTGCTATCGTATACAGCGTTCCCCATAGGTTTTATATGACAGTCTTAACTGTTCGATGCGATCGCTGGCAAACACTTTCAAAGAAGGATTTTTGCTACATATCAGAATAATGGACAATTACCTTCAATACTTCCATAACAGTGTCTTACAATTTTCCAATATTCAAAATTTTTGCCAGAGAAAGCTGGACTTGTATGTCCCCGAAAATGCAGCACGCCAGAGCAGGTCGCAATTTGCGGATATAAAGAAAAAAACAACAACGCGCAGGCTTCCGCCGTGTTTTCTGGTCGCAAAAATAACGTCGCTGTGACGTCGGTGTAACCCATGTACGCAGGGGCGTAGCCAGGGGGGTGGCTTATGGGGCTTCAGCCCCCCTCGAAATTTTTTCATACTGTTATGCACCGCCGACCAAAACAACCACCGGCGCTGGAAATCATGCTGGATTTTGTCTACAATGTCTTTTTCACGCTCCAAAAAAGACATTTCGGGCTCGAACATTGCGAACTCGGGCTGGATTGCGTGGGAATTAACGCCCATAGCGCCTGAAGTCACATAATGCAACGAGCCCCATCCGAGCGCAAAGCTTCAAGGGCGTTTCGATGAGGAGCAGGTTCGTCGTGGCATCTCGCGGCGGCCGCGGAGTCTACGGAACGCATGGATTTCAATTCCGAAACTTTATGGATACCCGCCGCGGTGGCTCAGGTGGTTAGGCCGCTCGACTACTGATCCAGAGTTCCCGGGTTCGAAACCGACCGCGGCGGCTGCGTTTTTTATGGAGGAAAAACGCTAAGGCGCTCGTGTGCTGTGCGATGTCAGTGCACGTTAAAGATCCCCAGGTGGCCGAAATTATTCCGGAGCCCTCCACTGCGGCACCTCATTCTTCCTTTTCCTCTTTCACTCCCTCCTTACCCTTCCCTTACGGCGCGGTTCAGGTGTCCAACGATATATGAGACAGATACTGCGCCATTTCCTTTCCCCCCAAAACCAAAACCAAAACCAAACTTTATGGATATAAATTTCTCATAAACTTTGTCCTTTACATAGCGAAGCAGCAAAGCCAATGCAAGTAAAAAGCTCTGTTCCTTCAGGTCCATAAACGCGTAATTAGGAAAACGTGTGACTTGTCGTTAGCCTTTAAAACCGCAGAAAATGTTGCCGTTTATTGTAACAGTTAGCATCATGACCAAAGTTATCACGCGAATGCGAAAATTATGAGGACATCGTTAACCAATCTGACTGACCTTGCTCATTGAAAGCCCGGCCCACACGGCGTTTCCCAACAAACACTCTCGGACATTGGGTAGAGCAGCTTGTCCCATCATGCGTGGCTTTCGTTTGTCCTTTTCCTTCCTTTTTTAGCTGCCTGCTTTTACTTCTTTCTTGAACCAGACCAATACCCTTCATTAGTTTTCTGTGCAGAATGATTGCTGCCACTTTACAGGCAGCGGAAATGCACATTTTCGTATTGATTTTCTGCATTCTTCCTTATAGTTTTATACATATGGTGCTGTCCCGACCGCAGCATGGCCCAAATACATATCAGGATTTCTGCGATCATAGTTTTATTCTTGCAGGACAGTATGTCTTTCTATGCGTAAATGTTACTATCTGTGATTGCGCAACATGTTTATTATTGCCTCTTTAACTTAGGTATCTAGATTTATTAGAGAATATACGTATATTTAAATATTATTCTTTCCATGTTTTTGTATACATGCAGTGAACCTTATTTCCAGCGACGCATTTTTGCCCTTTCTAAAGCTGTATCTTCGAACTTGTGATATTCCATTTTATCTTCGCATTTCTAATACATATATATAATGCAGAACTCATATTTTTTATATGTGCTTTCTGTTGCGACTATAATTTTGGGTGCATTTATTTACAATACTCGGCCGGTGACAGCTGCAGCCGCGCAATACATAGGAACGAAGGACAGCGTCACTGGATTTTTTCCTGGCCATTGCATATGTAGGCTGTGACTTTACTGAACGCTGTTGACTTTGCATAGTGACTTTAATTTCCTGCAACTATCTTTTCTCCTTCATCTTTTCTCCCCTCACCCCTTTCCCCGCCGTGCCGGGTAGCAAACCGCTATTCGTCTGGTTAACCTCCCTGCCTTTCCTCCTCCTCCTCCTCCTCCTCCTCCTCCTCCTCCTGTAAACAAACTTCTTGAATGACAACGATTTGTTAAACTTTCCAGAAGAGGGTTGTAGCGCCGAAAAAGACAGCACATAGCAAGCGAGACGGGACAGGCGCCTGTCCCGTCTCGCTTGCTATGTGCTGTCTTTTTCGGCGCTACAACCCTCTTCTGGAAACAGTGCACCAACTAGCCCCCCAATAAGTATTACAGATTTGTTAAACTATTTGTCCTGAACTTGATTATTAATATCAGGGACATGCACTACTTTGCTGTTTCCAACTGATATAGTCCTAAAATTCATGAGACATTTTCTTTACTTACTAAATAGACAAAAAAGCTGGAAGAATTGATATCAGTTATTTCTGCCACAGTTTTTTGGGACATGCGAATACATTTTTATTAAAAAATACATATTTTACTTGTCTTGACAGTGCACAGCGTTCAAGAAATTGTGTTTGCTGCATCTAATACGCAATAGCACTGGCAATGGCAATGCAATTATGATTAACGTATTTGATCCCTCTACAAATTCTATAAGGAGAAGGCCGCGCTGCAACATGAGCCCCCTTCAAAACAAAATTTCTGGCTACGCCACTGCATGTATGTACTACTTGAACGCCTAATAATAATAATAATAATAATAATTGGTTTTGCGGGAAAGGAAATGGCGCAGTATCTGTCTCATATATCGGCGGACACCTGAACCGCGCCGTAAGGGAAGGGAAAAGGGAGGGAGTGAAAAGTGAAAGAACGCCTATTAAAATTGCGCTCGATGAACCTCGTCCGAGCTTAAAGAATTACTGCAGCATGTGGAGGTAGCGCTATAGTTATATGACTCTATAGCCGCGTTTACATGAATGCGGCAGAAGTCGACTCCAGGCCACTGTTGAGGGAAAGTGCAAAAACGTCGAGGATGAGAGAGGAGGACGAGTCACGCCTTTCCTTCTCAAAACCTGCTCTTTCCCTAAAAAAAAGTGGACTGGAGTCGACTTCTGTCGCATTCACGTAAACGCGGCTTATGTAAACAATAAATATGAAAGGAGGGTGTTGATTCTCTAGCGCTTTCGAAACCCCTACCCCGTTTTGTCCCGGGTGAAAAGATGAACACGCTCTTTCCCTAAAAAAAAGTGGACTGGAGTCGACCTTCTGTCGCATTCACGTAGACGCGGCATATGTAAACAATAAATATGAAAGGAGGGTGTTGATTCTCTAGCGCTTTCGAAACCCTACCCCGTTTGTCCCGGGTGAAAAAGATGAACACGCTCTTTCCCTAAAAAAAAGTGGACTGGAGTCGACTTCTGTCGCATTCACGTAAACGCGGCTTATGTAAACAATAAATATGAAAGGAGGGTGTTGATTCTCTAGCGCTTTCGGAACCCTACCCCGTTTGTCACGGGTGAAAAGATGAACACGCTCTTCCCCTAAAAAAAAGTGGACTGGAGGTGACTTCTGTCGCATTCACGTAGACGCGGCATATGTAAACAATAAATATGAAAGGAGGGTGTTGATTCTCTAGCGCTTTCGAAACCCTACCCCGTTTTGTCCCGGGTGAAAAGATGAACACGCTCTTTCCCTAAAAAAAAGTGGACTGGAGTCGACTTCTGTCGCATTCACGTAGACGCGGCATATGTAAACAATAAATATGAAAGGAGGGTGTTGATTCTCTAGCGCTTTCGAAACCCTACCCCCGTTTTGTCCCGGGTGAAAAGATGAACACGCTCTTTCCTAAAAAAAAGTGGACTGGAGTCGACTTCTGTCGCATTCACGTAGACGCGGCATATGTAAACAATAAATATGAAAGGAGGGTGTTGATTCTCTAGCGCTTTCGAAACCCTACCCCGTTTTGTCCCGGGTGAAAAGATGAACACGCTCTTTCCCTAAAAAAAAGTGGACTGGAGTCGACTTCTGTCGCATTCACGTAGACGCGGCATATGTAAACAATAAATATGAAAGGAGGGTGTTGATTCTCTAGCGCTTTCGAAACCCTACCCCGTTTTGTCCCGGGTGAAAAGATGAACACGCTCTTTCCCTAAAAAAAAGTGGACTGGAGTCGACTTCTGTCGCATTCACGTAAACGCGGCTTATGTAAACAATAAATATGAAAGGAGGGTGTTGATTCTCTAGCGCTTTCGGAACCCTACCCCGTTTGTCACGGGTGAAAAGATGAACACGCTCTTCCCCTAAAAAAAAGTGGACTGGAGGTGACTTCTGTCGCATTCACGTAGACGCGGCATATGTAAACAATAAATATGAAAGGAGGGTGTTGATTCTCTAGCGCTTTCGAAACCCTACCCCGTTTTGTCCCGGGTGAAAAGATGAACACGCTCTTTCCCTAAAAAAAAGTGGACTGGAGTCGACTTCTGTCGCATTCACGTAAACGCGGCTTATGTAAACAATAAATATGAAAGGAGGGTGTTGATTCTCTAGCGCTTTCGGAACCCTACCCCGTTTGTCACGGGTGAAAAAGATCAACACGTGACAGGACGCGCCGCCTCCGCTGTTCTAACAAGACAGCAGCAGCAGCAGGGCGTCGATCACGAGTTCCGCCTACCACGCCCCGACCTGTCCTGGAGGTGCGTGCACGCGTTCCGGTGGCGTCGGCGGCGCGCGCGTACTTCAAAGAGAACGAGACGGGAGGAGCGGACGGGAACAGGCGCCAACGGGCGCCATCGGCGGCTGCAGAAGACGATTACGTGCCTACCTGCGCGTCGGCGGTTGCGCTAGTGGCGCCAGCAAGCGGCGTGTTGCATTCGGGTCCGCTGGCTCGTTGCGCGCGGCTGTCGAGGAGGCACAACACGTGAGACGAAAGGGCACGGTAGGACGCGGGCTCGAAGTGATACGGGCTTTCGGCAGCCGCACACCTACAGCCTAGGCAAGAAATCCTAAGCCTACAGTGCACCGAATTTACTCTGTCGATGAGTAATCAGGGACTTGCGTCTCTCTTGAACCCCTAAAGATGCAGGCGGGTGAGGGATGCAGTTATTATCAGCCTCGTCTACAGCTTAGGGAACGCACAGGGCGATGTAACGGGAGCTCAGACTCGAGTGAAATTTATTTAAACGGACGCGCAGCACACAAGTGGCTTCGTCAGACACTAAGAAACAAATAAAAACTATTAGAATACGCACCCTGAAAAAAAAAAAAGCGCAAAACGAACTCAGTAGGGTATGGGTTTGGGCTAGTTGGCAATCCATTCTTGGCAACAAAGCAAGTAGAAAACAGAGACAAGCGCAAACATCACCTGAATTTTATTCGAAACATTGTTCGAAATATATAGGAACATGGTAGGGAGGAAAAAGCAAAGGAAAAAACGAAAAACAATGTTTCGAGAAAATTCAGTTGATGTTAAAGCTTGTCTGTGTCTTTTCTCGTCTTCGTCGCTTTCTGTGCGCTTTGTTGTCAACAAAACGAACACAAAAGCAAGTCAAGAACCATGTGTTGTCATTTCTCCTTGCTGTCGAGGTGTCATAAGCGCCCCAACACGGTATTCAGTGGTTTAGAAAATTCTGACCACGGAATGCACATCAGTGAAACAGAACTGCGCACGTCTATGTTTATAGGATGATAATAGTGATGAGAGCTAAGAGAGTATCTTGAATCGTCCACAGGCTTCGTGCGAAATAGCTTGCACTAAGACAAGACCCTACCGAAAGCATATAATAATTAAGTACATGTAGATCACGTGCATTTCTCCGAGTGTCAAAATGCGTGCCTCTGCATTGTTACGAAGATTGTAGTGACCCTTGCAAAGATACAACAAAATGTAAAAAGCGTTACGTCTACAGTCAAAGTAAGTGTAATTGAGGATCGTGCAGGACCGGACACTTTCTGCGAATCGAAGAGAAAATCATTCTCGCCTAGTACATGTCGCTTGCAAATTCAAATTAGACCGATTTTTATTTTTTACTAATTTTACTCAGAAGTTATGTCATGTTCACTTTGCACTCCTTAGTCGTTCGGCACGGACACCGGTTCGGACTGACATTTCGTCAAATCGACCTTTTTCCGGTGCTTCTGAACAATGTGAGCGATTTTCGAGGATGGACGAATTTCGTCGACGCTGACAACCGAGAGGACACTAGCGCCTGCGTCGCGGCGTGATCCAACTGCATGCGCTCTGCTGTCCTCCTTTCCCTCGCTCTCCCGAGCGGATGGGCAGCAGCAGGTGGCCGGCCATGCCTCGCCCCTGCACCGTTTATTCACGGAGGTCTGCCGAAGCTGCATGCCCCTTCGTCGCGCCACTGTTCCAGGGAACGCTAATGGGCCACCGCTTTGTGCATTCCCTTCTCCCCACTCTCCCCTTTCACTTGATGCGAGGACAGGAAGCGGAGAGGGCTGGGCGACAGCGAGAGGAGGAGGGCGCGCACCTAAAATAAAAGGTGTGTGCGTGTGTCGCTTAATTCGAGGGGTTAAAACGGTGCAGCATTGGGCGACGAGCCAGAGAGCTGGCGGTAACCTCGCATCCTCGAGAATTGCTTGTGCAAGTACGAACAGTCTGCGATTGGTCGGCGTCAGTGTGGTGGCCAATCACCGTGATGACCATGATAGAGCAAGCGTTCGACAACAGCCGGTGCACCTGATAATAGTGCAGTCTTGGTTCTGTGCAATGGGTCGAGACCTTGGTTAGCTGATGCGAACTACAGCAGAGCACCCATAAAGCTGCACGGTATTCGGGGCTCTGTATACGAAGTAGAGCTGCTCACGCATCGGCGGCTCTGCATGGTCTGCCAGCAGCCCGGTGGAAAGCGCGTGAAGTCGAGTAAAAGTCTTGCGTGATAGGAGACACAAAGAGGAGGGGGAGGAGGGGAGAGGGGAGGGGAGAAGGGGAAGAGGGTCTCATGCCTTTCTTTGGTCTGCACGCATCACCTCACATTACGAGCGCGCGAATGCCAGAACTCGACAGATAGTGAAGGAGGGAACAAGAGCGGAAACAAAGCCGGTGAGGGTGACACGAGCGAAGTATAAACGAACGCCGTTCCCGGAATCTCGCGAGGTGTTTCGTGACGGCGCGGGTTGACAAGAAGAAAGGAGAACGCACGGCTGCGGAGTTGGGGCTCGTTTATGCGATTATTTTTTTCATTATTTTTTTAAAGGAACGAGTAGGGAGACCGCCATGGGTGGCTGCGGCGCTTTTCGCGTCCCTAATGATGCTAACCTTACTGCCATCGTTCCGCTCCTTGCGGGGCCGCCAGCAGTGCCTGCTGAGAGACTGATTGTTCGCACCTGTCCAGGTACGTAGACATGACCTCGTGCGCATACAGTGTTCTCTGACAATGACAGCGCCTCGAAACTGCTTTTGTCTATGCCTCCCTACTGCGAGGAGGCAGTGCTGCACTCAAGAAAACTGTTTAAAAAAAAAAAGAATGAGCCTGAACATAGATGAATGAAGTGCGATGAGTTTGAGTAATGCTCCGGCAGCCATCTTGAAATATCCTCACGTGCCAGTGGAAACAGCTGGCCTGTGCAGCAGTGCCACACTTTCCGTATGTTCTCGGCCGCCTGCCGAGTGTCACAAAGGACGCGATGACGCGGACGGAATCAAACACGTGGGAAGAAGGAAGGTATAAACTGGATAAGAAAACACGTCTTCGTCTGGTTTCTTTTCATTGCCCGATCGAATCATGGTCGCGGCAGCCGAATTTCAATAAAGGCGACATGCAAATGCACCCTCATCATGTGACTGCGAGCACTAGACAAAACTCCAGGTGGTTTAAATTCATCCAGAGTCCTTCACCACGGTCACCTTTTTCTCCTTCATCAAACACGTGGGAAGAAGGAAGGTATAAACTGGATAAGAAAACACGTCTTCGTCTGGTTTCTTTTCATTGCCCGATCGAATCATGGTCGCGGCAGCCGAATTTCAATAAAGGCGACATGCAAATGCACCCTCATCATGTGACTGCGAGCACTAGACAAAACTCCAGGTGGTTTAAATTCATCCAGAGTCCTTCACCACGGTCACCTTTTTCTCCTTCATTTCACCGCCCTCTTCACCTCGTACTTCACGCCGTCGTTCGGGCGTCCGCCGTGAGTAAGATGGCTGCTTCGCATCTGACTTTCCCCGGAATCCCCGTCCCACACTCACTGCTGCTTCGTTCGTCATGCGGTCCGTGCTGATAAAACAATGAGAATACCCGCACAGCGCATATTAGGCATCTTTCGCAATGACACGTGGAAGAAATTGCGCGAGACGTCCGATTGCCCGAGGCTTTGTACATTTCGTATGCTCATGCATGGATGTTACGAAACAAGGCACGAGGCTGAACCGAGCTATACGATACCCATCTCAAAGGAAACAGCACGTGGAGGTGATGAGAATAAATAATAAAGGAGAAACAGTACACCCACCCACGCTCGGCCCCCAGGAGTGAAGCTGTGCGTCACGGCGAAGAGCGATATTTTACTGTGATCGAAGTACTGAAAATTGCTGTACATCAATCAATCAATCAATCAATCAATCAATCAATCAATCAATCAATCAATCAATCAATCAATCAATCAATCAATCAATCAATCAATCAATCAATCAATCAATCAATCCAGAACGATGTCTTTCCCGGGAGACAGAAAATCAATAGATCAATCAATCAATAATCAATCAATCAATCCAGAGTAATGACTTTCCTAGGAGACAGAACTATTGATCTTAATTTTAGAGATTAATCGTTTATGTTGGGTGGCTATAGCATTTCGACCTTGAAAAAAATAAGAGTCAGCAAGAAGCTTATGTCGAGGCTCAAGGAAAGTAGTGTCGCTACAGCGTTCCAAGTGTGATGTTAACCGCGCGAAAAATAAAAAAAAGTACCGATAGATTATCTAGGGATGTAAAACAAAACACATGTTGTTGGAGGTAAGGCGATTCTAAATATGACAGTATCGAAGGCCATTTCATGCGGGTATGTGCGATTTGTGCTCCGAATGAAGCCGTTCTAAAACCATGCTTATTGGGAGCACGAAAGACACGGATAACGGCACGGTTGTTCTAAAATGGCACGTTATGCTATTGAATTTCTAACTTCCGGGACTTTTCCTCCCTTTCCTGCATTTGCCTCGGTTTAGAGAGAACACTCAAACCAGCGTTCATGTGCGGAAATGTCATACTTCACGCAACAAATTGTTGTACACCGTCGAATCCTCTGCTAGCACGTCTTCATACTTAAGGGAACTGTACTGAGAAAACCTTTATATAACTATATTAAACGATGTACTTTGTATCTTTTTACGTGCAATGCACTGCACGGTCACAACCACTCGGTGCTGCAAAGAACTGCCACTGGGACAGCTTCTTTTGTTTCTATGTGTGTGGCCCTGGATTGCGCATATGTTCTAGCGAGAAAGGAAGCTTTCTCCCCACACCTCAGCTCCCATTTTTTTTTACAGCAGCGCTGGAAAAGGCAATGTTCATTTTCGAAGATGAGCAAAAAAAAAAAAAAGACGTGACCACAGTACAAGAGGGACGAGTTCTGTAGAACAGGCAACGAGCATCAGTGAGCTAGGGCACGTAATGCGAAGGCAACATAACCGATTGATATTTAGGGTAGCGGAGTAGATTCCAATAGAATGAAAACGTAGCAGGAAGCGGCAGAGGGTCTGGCGAGAGGTTGAGATTTGGTAGTCTGTGGGCAAAGGCGGTCGTAGCTGGCGCAGGACATAGTTAATAGGAAATCAATGTGAGTGACCTTTGCCCCGCAGTGGACCTAGCTAGACTGACGATGATGACGACAATGACGACATCAGTGATGATTAGTATTGTGGTCGTTTTCTTTGCACTTCCTCAAAAAAATGATCTAATCACACTTGTCTAACTTGAGATTATGGTAAAATAAAATGAATAAATAAGCGCCTACCCTCTATATAAATGGTCTATAGACAGTCTATAGACTTCTTATAGACTCTATTGCCTTCCTATTGATTTATTTTTGTCTACTCATAGTCTATAGACTGCCCATAGAGAAAAATCTACTAAAAGTGTATGGCCATAAATCTACAGATTGCCTATAGACTGTCTATAGGATTCGTATTGCCTATAGGCTGTTTGTTCTCTAGGGTTCGTCAATACAGAATATATAGACTTTATAGGGAGAAGTCTTGGACAGTCTATAGACTGTCTAAATAAGTTTTTGCAAGGGACTACAAGAGCAAGCGCGAAGCGTCGAGCCAGGCTATCAAGGGCTCCTCTAAACCCTCGCTGGGCTAAGATATTCCAGGTGGACGTTGCGCAGTCTTTCCGAGCGGAAATGAGAGCGGCGGCGGAGGGAGACAAGTGCAGAACAAACGATCTCGGCTTCCCAGAAACAGCTCGAGGTATGTCACGCTCCTTACGCGGCGGAGTGTGGCGGACACACACACGGCGAGCCCGACACCACACGCGTGTCCCGCGTTGAGAGAAAGGCAGGCACGCACAAAAGCTGCTCAGCAGCGCGCCCTAGCGACGAGGCGCGATTCGCGGGAAGTCTCGTCGTCGCTGCAAACGAGCCGCTGAGTCAACAGAATGGAAGGGCGCGGACGGTGAAAGTAGGTATCCAAAAGAGGTGTAGGGAAAAAAAAATAAGCAAGTAGAGAAGGGGAGAGGAAGGAAGCCAAAATCACGTGCTGCGAAGTTGGGAAACGCGTTGCGTGCCAGTCATCATCATCATCATCATCATCATCATCATCATCATCATCAGCCTTACTACGCCCACTGCAGGGCAAAGGCCTCTCCCATGTCTCTCCAATTAACCTGTCCTTTGCCAGCTGCATCCACCCTTTGCCTGCAAACTTCTTAATCTCATCCGCCCACCTAACCTTCTGCCGCCCCCTGCTACGCTTACTTTCTCTTGGAATCCACTCCGTTACCCTTAAGGACCGGCGGTTATCTTGCTTTCTCATTACATGCCCTGCCCAAGCCCATTTCTTCCTCTTGATTTCAACTAGGATCTCATTAATCCGCGTTTGTTCCCTCACCCACTCAGCCCGCTTACGGTCTCTTAACGTTACACCTATCATTTTTCTTTCCATGGCTCGCTGCGTTGTCCTTAACTTAAGCTGAACTCTTTTCGTTAGCCTCCACGTTTCTGCCCCGTAGGTGAGTACCGGTAAGATACAGCTGTTGTACACTTTTCTCTTGAGGGATATTGGTAAACTGCCATTCATGATCTGAGAGAACCTGCCATATGGGCCCATTCTTATCCTTCTAGTTATTTTCCTCTCTTGATCCGGATCAGCTGTCACTACCTGCCCTAAGTATTCCTTTACCACTTCCAGGCCCTTGCTGCCAATTGTGAAGTGTTGTTCCCTTGCCAGACTGTTGAACATTACCTTGATTTTCTGCATGTTAATTTTTAGACCCAGCGTTCTGCTCTGCCTGTCTAACTCATTGATCATGATTTGCAGTTCACCCTCTGAGTGACTCAGCAAGGCAATGTCATCAGCGAATCGCAGATTATTTAGGTATTCTCCATTAACTCTTATCCACAACTGTTCCCAATTCAGGCCTCGGAATACCTCCTGTAAACAGACGGGGAATAGCCTTGGCGAGATCGTGTCTCCTTGCCTGACGCCCTTCCTTATTGAAATTTTATTGCTGACTTTATGTAGGACTATAGTAGCTGTGCGGTTGCTATATACATCTTCCAGTATTTTGACATAAGGCTCTTCTACACGCTCCTTTTTCCTTGCCCCCGCAAGATAGGAGGATGTGGTAACTGATTGCTGCAGTGCCTATCGGTATAATCCTGGAACATGCTCTGTGTTATATCGGGGTATGGATCGAAAGAATAAATAAATAAATAAATAAATAAATAAATAAATAAATAAATAAATAAATAAATAAATAAATAAACAGTCAGTCAGTCAGTCAGTCAGTCAGTCAGTCAGTCAGTCAGTCAGTCAGTCAGTCAGTCAGTCAGTCAGTCAGTCAGTCAGTCAGTCAGATCCCCACCTCGTGTTTTCCAAAGGCCGTAACAGCGCTTGCGGCCCCAGCTTCTCAGCTCGGCGCACGAGGCTCGAGACAGAGGCTCATTGAGCAGTGGCCATAAACGAGCGGAACAAAAGGGGGAGAATGCGAATAAAAAAAGTGAGAAAGCGAAAACGGCGTGAAAGGGTGGATAATGCGAGCCCCCGCACGAAAAGAAGGTGTCCCCAGACGCGCACGACCGCCGAACGGGGCGGCGTGACGCGTAAACGCGCACACGCCTGCTTGCGGCTCATCAACGCGCACAAACGCGAAACCTGCATCCAGTGCGTAAATCAATCGTCCCTTTTCTCCTCCCCCGAAATTCTTTGAAGAAGGCCCGGTCAGGCAGTACGCTTCATTTCATTTCCTAACCACCCAGTCAGTTCGCCGCTTCGATGAACAAACGTGCGAGCTGATGCGCGCTGTCATTCCCATATGCGAGATATAGAAGCGAGTCGGGAGAATGAACTATATATATACTGTGAATGTCGCTGTTTCTGCCCACTTCGTAGTGCGGGAACTATCGCACTACCTTGCCGCAATACTTGGCTCAATAAACAGTCGGATACAATTCAACAACAAAGCGAAAATTCGGGGAGACACTTATGCTCCGCCTAAGATTATGACGCGATAGCGTCGTGGGTTGGGCTTTCCATTCTGAGCAGTTTGATACATTTGAACTCATTTTTAATTTTCTTCGATTTTTTTTCAATTAATTAATTGAACAATTACACATACTAAATTTTATTAATGAGCATTACCGAGTAATCGCTTTTAATTCTGAGCATTTTACCGCCTTCTAACCCCTTTTTACATGTTTTTATTTTTTCATTTTGTTAATTAATGAATGAATCAAACAATTACAATGATTTCATTCACTCGTCATCGCGTATCATACACCAATCAATCAACATTCCCTAGAACCACAATTTACCATGATGCGATTTTGTTTACGCAGCCCCCGATTATTTCCGACACGCGGTGCCGTCTACGTTGACGGCTTTTCGACCGAACGAGCTGTATACGCTATCACGTAAAAACACCCCTCAGAGGAAGCCTTTCAGCCAACGTTATCGACCTATTGTCATTACGTCGCGGTAAATCACACTGAACCCGAAAAAGCAGCATCACTGTAGCAGATGCAAAAGGTTGACCATGTCGTCATGACAACAGACAGACGTCATTGGCTGGGATGTCATTACAACAGACAGATGTCATTGGATTTCCATACACACAGGTATATTCGTAATATAAATACAAAAAAAAAGCCAGCTAGCGAACTAAGTATACTAGAGGTCAGCGTTACTCGCCACTCAAGATGTGTCACAAAGCTTCCTTTACGAATTAGCGGGAGCCCACAATGGAGGTGAGAAGTGTTCATCTATACACTGGAAAGGGTGCTGGGCATTGTGCAGTGTACACTACGACGCAAAATGCTACGAAGCGCAAACCGCACTACGGTGGCGGCCGGTGTTTACCGAGTCATGCTTAGCGCGACTCCATATGCCTCGCCAAACACGACACCAAACAGAAAGTCTCCACTCGATCAAGGTCATTGTCTAGTCACATAACTATAATAAAGTATAAGCGAGTGCGTCATAATCATCATCATGAACCAAGTTGCGCCAACCGTAGTCATCTGCGCACAGCATCTTCCACTGACCTCCAATTACCCACGGTAAAACCCTCCTCTTATTCGACGAAAATTTTGGTAATATATTCATATCTTCATTAAGATTCAACAAGGAGGACGCAAGCAAGCGCGGTGCAATCCGACTCGAGCTTCGGGAGGGGGAGACGGTGCTGGCTGCTTTGCGGGTCAGTTGAGCGCGTACGCGAAGGAGCAGGGCCCGCTGGTATGAAAAATTAAGTGGGGGAGGTCTCGACGCTTGCACGCAGTCATTAGTCGGAGCTCGAAGCGGAGGCGGCACAGACGCGTCTCGGCAGCTACGTGATCGGATAACGTAATCATGGTCCGACACCCCTGCTCCACGGTTTCCTCTGCAGTCGGCAGCAGCTGTCAGCCGGCCGCGCGCTCGTATACTGCCGAGCCAGGCGGCTGCCTCCTTTCTATGCTGGAACTGACAACCTGGCGCTGGATTCGTGCAGCTAATTGCACTGAAGGCAGCATCTTGAGGGCGGCTAAGTCAAGAGTGAGAGGTACTCGTTAGGACACCGTGTATCACTCGGCTGACGCGTCTGTAGTGTACGCACGAACCAGCTGCACCGAGCCCCAAGGACGCCGAGTGGCGGTGGTTAGACATCAGTGCTTACAAATTTTCTCAGTTAACCACATTTCTATGGCTGTTTTCTAAACCACAGCGTGTGGCACGTGTAATAATTTTTCTTTTGTTTATACTATAAATATATGTGATTTTAAAACAATGCATCTCGCCATGGCACGCTAGGCAGCGAATTTGTCCAAACTTCAAGCATTCTTCGTCTCTGCGTCCCGTGCATCGTGCGGAACTTTGAGTATGTTTACCAACCGATTCAGTTAACCGCTCTTCGGCAGTGCATTTCGCGTGCCACATTATAACGAAAAAGGCCGCAATTTTTCTCAAGTCAGGTCTCGCGGAGAGAAAAGAATTTTTCTTGAACGAGTGAGAAAAGCTGCCTAGTTTTCTTCGGTAGCCGTGTGCGGGCGCTTGAGGTGGATGCTAATAAATTATTACTCCCCTAAATATCTATCCTCCAACTTGGGGGAATTCCCCTAAATGAACTGGGGCTGCCAGCTTACCACCAAAATGTCTTCTCCAGAGTCAAGAAGAAATGGGCGAGGACATTGAAACGGCGATAACTAAAAAAAAAAAACAGCTACCAAGGGCCAAGAAAACTGCGCTTTGAGAAATGCTGCTCTTTACAAAGTGAAAATAAGTACGCGAATCCTGCAATGATTCGCGGATGTCATTAGAGGGATAAAATAAAATGATGGTCTATAGCTTGAAAAGGGCAGGTGAATGAATTCTGGTTAGGAGGGGAAGTTTCCCAGACAGCGAAGACAACAAGGGGAAGCCACGGTCCATCTGCTGCCACAAGCTTGCTTAGCGATTGCATTCTTGACGCTTATGGTGCAAAGGTTCTGTTCGAAGCTACAGATAAGACCTTCCACGGATTTGTGCGTCAGACTGTCACATTGGTCAAGCATTAGGGATTAATCTATCTCCACCCACTATTTGTACACGAAGGTGATAGGTTACAACGTGATTCAGGACCCTGGCACTTTAACCATCTTTTTTTTATTTTTCTTGAACAATATACAGACAAGCTGCGCCGTATATATAGATCTCGAGGGAAGACAAAACAAAAAAATAAAATAGTCCAATGATGCTTGGAGCCTCAAAGTTTCCGTCAGCATTTTTTAAAATGCAAGTAGTATTAGCGAATACCGACTGACATTACAACAGGTTAACGCAGAAATGCACTGCCCGAAGAACATATCGTCTCTTCAAGTACAACTCATTGCTAGTCTCGTCGTGAGTCGTGTACGCCTTCTTCGAATGTACAGCTTGCTCCTGAAACCAAGAGAACTTCGCCAGACCCGCGAAAACTCGTCGTGAATAAATTGTCGCTATCGCGGAAAAACTTCCTTCGACAAGTGTACGAGTGCCTTCCTTGTACTGACAACTTAGCACCTGATACGAATGAAACCGATCCTGCCACTTCTTTTCGTTTCATTTCTCCGACATTTAACGATAATGAGTTTTTTTTTTGTTCTCCGCTTTTTGCGCAACATGAGCTTGTTATAAGCGCTTAAGTCCACTATACACTCACTTCAGCGCTTGAGCACGGCATAGCAGGACGAACTATACCTCACGGGCCACATCGTGTGCTCTGAGCTGTGTTCTGAATTCTAATCTTTGCACGGACGGACAGTACCGAACCGAACCGGAGATATAGGCGCAGAAGGTGAAGCAACACCCCCGGTCTACCAACCAGCGGGTGCGCACTTGGAAGAGTCGCTTGCAGCACCGACGCACGAACGAGGCCCTTCAGGCGTACATAGGTAATCTTCAATGTCCTCCGCGTCTGATATTACGAACACGTAAACGAAAAAAAACTCAAAGGAGCACCTAATTCCACTGTGTGTTGGCAGTGCGATAGGATTAGATGATGACGATGCCTTTACCGGAAGTGACGTAACATGCAGTGTGGTGACATCACTTCACTCCAGCCAATGGGAGAATTTTATGAACTATACTTGTTGGCCCCTTGTACAAAAATTTCTTGCATAGACTTTAGTCTATAAAGTTTATAAGTCTATAGAGAAATTCTACAGAACAGCCGGTAGGCAATAAAAATCATATAAATAATCTCTCTCTCTCTCTCTCTCTCTCTCTCTCTATATATATATATATATATATATATATATATATATATATATATATATATATATATATATATATATATATATATATATATATAAACTTATGAAGGGAGCCAACAGTCACCGAAACCAAGGTGCACAGGGGAATGTTTAATTCTTTTTTTTAATGCGTAGTGCTAATCACTGGGTTAATAATACTTAGATTAATCTATCGCTTAAAGAAAATTACTTATAAAGCAGCAGAAAAAACAACCGGACGCGATATTCGGAGGTCGTGGGTTCGGATCCCACCGGCGGCATGGTTGTTTTTTCTGCTGCTTTATATGTAGTTTTCTTTAAGCGATAGATTAATCTAAGTATTATTAACCCAGTGATTAGCACTACGCATTAAAAAAAAAGAATTAAACATTCCCCCCTGTGCACCTTGGTTTCGGTGACTGTCGGTTCCCTTCATAAGTTTGTCAAATACGAGTCCCTCATCTCCTTTACCTTGTCTGCTATATATATATATATATATATATATATATATATATATATATATATATATATATATATATATATATATATATATATATATATATATATATATATATATATATATATATATATATGAACAGACAAAATAAGTATGTATAGGAAGGCACTAGAGTCTATAAGAAGTCTATAGACTGTCTGTAGAGCATTTTTACAAGGGCCCATGGGGCTTGTAATGCTCGCATTAAAGAAGGTATGTTACACTATAAACCAACGTGTCATAGTCAAAGCGGGAGTTCCTCATGTTCCGTTCCAGTCCCATGGCGGCCCGCGGTTGTGTAACGGCTTCGTACTGCCGACTATCAATTTTGCCCTCTTCCCGGCGGCGTTGTGCTAAATGGCCTCATTTATCACTATTGCCGTTATTTTCCGTGCTTCTCGTGCAGTCCACATGTCTCTCACACCAGCACCATTCGCGGCGTAAGCAGAAGCAAGACGTTACGCCACCTGCAGCCAAAAGACAGCTCTTGAATATCCTTTCCCCAAGGACGACACAGAAGGACGCGCGAAGGAGAAGCAAACAGAACAAAACGAGCGTTTCCTGCACGCTTCGATCGCGAAGTTTCTCGCTTCGCGCACAAACAGCGCAGAGAGACGTGCGATGAAAACACAGTCCTTCATGTCGTGATACTAGAGTCATGTATAAGTGGCCCTAAATCTCTCACTAATAGGGCTGCTTTCTGTATATAGCGAGCGTGCGAGATGAAACAGACGGAAACAGCGGGTCAGAAGCAAGCGGACAGCTAGTATACATTACGCAGAAGGGACTGTTCATTAGCTCACCGTGCAAAGAAGGGAGACCGAAGGATTTCTCTTACCCTCGCACGAAGTCGCTGATGCGAAACAATACGCAGACGAAACAGAACGCTTTCTTTCTTTCTTTCTTTCTTTCTTTCTTTCTTTCTTTCTTTCTTTCTTTCTTTCTTTCTTTCTTTTCCTTTCCTTTCTTTCTCTCATTTTTCTTTTCCTTTCTTTCTCCGCTTATTTCTTTTATTCCTTTCCTTTCTTCCTTTCTTTCTTTGTTGTCTCCTTCTTTCTTTCTTCCTCGCTTTCTTTCTTTCTCTCATTATTTCTTTTCTTCCTTTCTTTCCTTTTCTTTGTTCTTTCCTTTCTTTTGCTTTCTTTTCTTCCTTCTTTCTTTCTTTCCAGTGCATCTTCACACCGCACAGAGGTCCTTATCAACTCCTGTTGAGGTTCATGATATGGGCAGGTCTACAAGACGACGAAATCTTGCCAGTGTTCCCCGAAAGAACAAACGCAAAACAAAACCAGAGAGAAGAGCTGCCCAAAACGAGAGCCTCCCGCTGTGGCGAAAGCCAGCAGAAGAGCAAAAAGGGAAGACAGCCGCAAGCAAAATGCGCAAACAGAACGTGTCGGGCGCCACACAACGCAGGCACATTATCGCTATCCGCATTCGCGAGCAAGCGTTGCGTGCAGGTCGGCTTCGCAGGCGCGCGCCTTCCGCAAGGAAGGAGTTCGCACCGCTGCTCAATTACTGCCGTAATCGCAGGCAGGCGCGTTGCCTCCGCTCTCGGTGAAACTGGACCCAACGGCGTCGTAGTTTAACCGAAAACACCTAGGAGCGAACGACGTCGCAGGGAATTACGGGAGCAGATCGGTGTAATGGCATCGTGCATCCCCCGCATTAGCCTCTCGCTGTTATTAACGCGTAAGCATTACTTGGCTATTGCGTGGCGTCCCACCCGCTAGCAACTCGGGTAAGTTCGGAGAAGCTACGCGCGAAGTTGCTCGGCAAGAACAACATGGGTCGCACAATCCCTACGGGTGGCTGTGACAGGTGCAGCCACCTGCCAGTGCAGGGGCGCATCGCTAACCACCGCGCTACTGCACTGGTAGCGGTATGAGGACTCGCCGCCATCTCTGGATGCTGAGTAAAAAATGACCAACTCTGCATGTGTGGGCATTAACCATGGAGCTCCGAATGGTGTACGGTTTGCCGACCAATGCGACCCAAGCTACGCAAACTACACAAACCACAAATGCGCCAACGGCAACAGCAGTAGTGCACAATGCATTTGCATTCATAGCACGTAAGCAGACTCGATTTCCCCGGTAGTTTTCTTGTTTTCCAAAAACAATGCCTTATCATCACGTTTTCCTTGTTCCGATATGTGTTTGAGGAGACGCTCGCAAAAGTGAGATATGCGTTCATCATATCATCACCACCACCACCACCACCACAGCTGAGTACACTGCAGGATGGAAGTCTTCTTACACTGCAGCAGATTGCACCGACGTTTCGGCAGAAGGATGCCTGGATCCCCCATCTGGAGGAAAAGAGTCCGGGTAGCTTATGTCCGAGTTAATACGATAACGCAGAGAGACAAGGAAAGGTAGTTTAATGTGTGCTGGGGAATGTAAACAGAAATGAATAAAGCAGACGCAAGAAGGCCATCTTTTGTACTCGAAGAAAACGTTTCCTGTATGCTTTAAAAAAAAAGTGTCGAGGTAATCAAGGAAATCAAGTCGACAAAAAATATAAAAGGACATTTAGGGGAGTCAGCAGGAACAGGCCTATGGAATGCTGCTACGCCAGAGGCGAACCAATTGGGCGACGTATACACATTACTTATTTCTGGTTCTTCCCAGTGCAGATGCCCAGCTCGTAAACTCGACTGGCGAGCTCTGCGGTGCATTTTCTCCGGCGCCCCGAGATATGGGTTTCAATTTTCTCGTCGTAGTTACGGTTTAGCAAGCGACAGCGCCGAGAGCGCCTCGTTAACAGGGCGCCAGTTCTTTCGCGATTGCTATCACTAGAAAATAATAAATGGAAGACAGAAACCGTGAGAGAGCTCAGTGAACAGAACTAAGCTCGTTTATATCTTCTGTAGGAGCGAAAGGCTAATCTCAGTTAACACAGCGAAGGGAAAGCAAAAGGCGAGTGATTTCTGACCGGATGTAACAAGCGCTTTCGATCGGCGCGACACTGACGCGCTATCTTCGTCGAAATAGAGGCAGCATTGTGTAAGTTGCTCCTGTAGGGAGGAAGGCGAGACTGAAGAGAAGACAATACAACTGCGCAGCGGTGTTGTTTTATTTCGTCTTTGTCCCTAGGCGTAGTTGACATCATGCTGTCTGATGTCCGATATTCTTGGACAAAAATTTTGAGTATTGGAATATTATAAGGTACTCTTATGGAATTTTTATGGCAACTGTCCAGTCTTCCGATGCGCAGCAAAATCTTTCAGTTTTTCCATCGCTCGCATCAAGCAGTTAAGACTGTCACAAAAAACTAGTGGAGAACGTTTTTTGGCATTAGAAAAAAACGTTAATAGCAAAATAATGCAAACCTGCTGACAAGAGATCTGTGGATATATTGATTATTATAGTGAAATCTTACAATATATGAAAAAAATTGCGTCCATAAACCCTTTCCCGTTGAAAAATGCTTTTGTTCAGAATCGCTGGGTCATCACCATCATCGACAGCAGCCTGACTACACTCACTGCAGGGCAAAAGCTTTTACAATGTCTCTCCAATTAACCCTGTCCTTTGCCAGCTGCGCCCACTTTATGCCTGCTAAATTCTTAATTTCATCCACCCACCTAACGTTCTGCCGCCCCTGCTACGCTTGCCTTCTCATGGAATCCTCCCCGTTACCCTTGAGGACCAGCGGTTGTCTAGCCCAAGAGCATGCACTTTTACAAGCAGGCAGAGTTTATTTCACGCTCAGCTGTTTACGGGACGGCACTACTCGCTTCTTAGCGTTTGTTAACGACTGCCTAAGCTCATTGTGAATGTGTGGAAGTCTGGTCTCGACGTTGCTTGGAACATGAAAAAGGTGAAGCTGTCTTAACAAAATACGGAAGTGCTGGTGTAACGGTATTCCAAGTGTAACAACCGCTGCGCACTCTCACTGTTGCATTTTCGTTGCTTGGCGCCTGAACTATACAATTCCTTCCTTCGTTACCGCCACTCCCACTTCTATCTACTTCTTCGCTCCTGGGCAGTGTGACGTCACCTCATCGCCATCAGACGCACGTTACGTCTCGCAATGCGGACAGGCACAACAGTGGTGGTGGTGCAACGGACTGGTGGTGGTGGTGGTGGTGGTGGTTTTCATATACAGGCGGCATTAGCATGTCGGCGATTACTGCGCCTGGGTCACTGATTAGGCACACCTGGGCTTGTCGCATTGTTATGCCGCAATGTAAGGTTTTCTTCGCACAGTCGCTCAAATACATTTTGGTCAAGGATATTAGGGAAACCAACAGTCATCGAAAGCAAGGAAAGCATAGGGGAATTCTTTTAAAATTTGTGGTGGTGCTGATTATGGCAAATCAGTAGTGTATTCACTTTATGGCATTAAAGCAGTACTGCTTACGCAGTAAAAGTGACATGCAAACGAGGTCCCGCAGTAGGAGAGTTTGGGGGCCTCATACTCTCATTCGTTTTCTTACACCTCCGTATGCCCCTCAACAACGTAGGTCCACGAATAACGAAATGACGCAAGCAACGAGGTCGATGGCCGACGGCGCGGCCTCCTCGGCAAGATCGATAAGGAGGGCGCCGGCGCGACTCTGCCTACTAGGCAGCCGACTTAATGGCGACTAATCAGAGAGCGCTTGCCAGCATCGGAATCAGTTATGAGCTACAGGCCCAGGTAGAACAACGTTATTGACTCCGAGCAACTGATAACATCCTTCTTCGTTATCGGTCACATCGTGTCCATGAAAAGTGATCAAAGGGTTCCGGCAAGACTGCCCTTGCGTCGACGTTGCAGTACTTAGCCGGAAGGAGACGAGAATTAGAGATAAAGAAGCAAAATCTGTTTTGCTTGCTTTGATTGCTTTATTGAGCTAGCGCTCATTAATTAATGCACCCAAGCGACGTCTCTTTCCTTTAGTCGCGTTATTCAATGACGAACTTGTTCTGTTACTCTCTGATTAATGATCTGTGGGCGCCCTCCCAATATAAACAGTATGATTTTGTTGGCACCGTTCACATTCAGTGCTGGAGTGTTCATTGCAGTCGACGTGTAGGGTAGCAACGGGCGACTGAATTCGAGTAAAAAAACATCTTGCTGTTTGATCACTCCTCTGCTTAGTCGAGTATGTTTTTTTTTCCTCTTGAATAGGATAAAGTACTTTCTGTAAACACCGTTGTCACTTATTTCAGTACGTCGAATAAAAAAAAATTCAAGAATGACGGGCTTCTCTATTAGTGAATAAGCTTGAACGTTTCCTTGATGAAGGGCAAGATTAGACGGACAAAAAACAAAAAGGCGCAAAACGCTCAGGTCGGAACACAGAGCAATAGATAGACCTCGCAGTGCGAACTACTATATGTGATCAGTTCACTCTAGCAAATGCAACACATACCACTGATACGAAGACTCGCTGGTGTGAAGACCATTCGATGTGGTGGTAGAGCGTGTTGCATCTTTCTGTCCTTCTACCCGGGCGATCGTCTAGTTCTACGTCGAGAATGCGTCCAAACTGGCTCCCCAACACAACATCAGCCAACTATCCCTGTCGCAAGCAAGCCTGAAAAATATATCATCAAAGACTGAAACTTGAACAAATACGTTTTTGCTCCTCACTTGAAACCACAAGTTGTTTCGGGCCATTGCCTGGCAGGTACAAATGGAAAGGCGATCGATAAGTTGAAGTCCTCTTGTAATCGACTTGCCGCAAGATTTCGCCGTGAATCTGGAGCTGTCTGACGACCCACAAGGCTCTCCAGGAGCAAAACAAAAAAAAAGAGAAAAAGAAAAGAAAAATACGCTGCAGAAACGTTCATGCTTACGCCCCTACTCTCTCTGTCCATAAAATGATTTATGAGTGAATTAAATAGTTCGAAAGCACTGTCCCCGTACCATTTAAGCCCAGACCCAGCGTCCGGTGCAACTCTTACTACGTTACACGCGAAACTTCCTCGTATGTTTTAGCAAATGCAACGACCTCAATGTCCGATTAATTAGCCGATAAAGAAAAAGGAAACCGATTAAGCGAATGGTATACTGCAAACTGGCGCCGAGTCCTACCCTGTTTACCGTCGGGCTCAGCTATATAGGCTCGTAAGAATGTCGAAGATAAGATTGTTCCGTTCTGTCCGCGGAAGCCAACTGGCAATGGTCTTGATTTTCTTTCCAACAGGAACGCGCAGGCCGGTCGGCCTCCGAGTTCGTCTAGCCCATGAATTCGGCGTCGTAAAGATAAATAGACGGCCGCAGCGCGGCCCGAGTGATCGATTACGACCCGATCGTTTCCGAACAATCAAGACGGGAGGGGGAGCGGTTATGGGCTGTCACACGTATTGGCGCAACTTTATTGTTCGCCGCCTGCTTTATTATTATTTTTTTTTTGGCCCGCTTCTCGCTGCTCTCCCACGGTGTCCCAATATCTCTCTGATTAGATTCAAAATGCGCGCGCTCGACATTTGCCCGCCGCCTGCCCGTGTCGTTCGTTAATGCGCCGGGTGACCCACTTCGGCGACGACCACTGCGGAGCCGCGCGGTATAATTCATGCGACCTCGCCACGCGAGCAATCGTGCTAGCGCCGGTTGTTGCATGCGAACAATCGCGCCGCCGGACAATGTAATCTGCCACGCGTCAGTGTAATACGCCAGCCTTTCCAGTGTTCAGTATCACGGCGTGCGCAGTAGGCATTAAATAATTTGCACTAACGTTCATTACGCATGGCACGTCCCTTATCCTATGTAGTTGTCGACACCATATCTTACCTCTCCTTTAAACATGTATCATTTGGAATGTGGGGTTTAACGTCCCAAAACTACATATTGTTTATGAGAGACGCCGTAATCGAGTGATCCGTACTCATTTTGACTTCGTGGTGTTCTTTAACATGCCCCGGCATTGCACAGTACGGGGGCGTTTTTGTATTCCGGCCGCCTCCATAGAAATAATATCATCACCGTCGTCGTCATCCTAACTACGCCCACTGCAGGACAAATGCCTCTCTCATATCTCTCCAATTAACCCTGCCACACTGTGTCAGCTGCGGGCAACTTGTCCCCGCATCCGCCTACCTGAGTCTCTGCTACTCCCTGCTATAGTATACGCTTGCCTTATCTTGTAATCCAGTCCGTTACCCTTAACGACCCGCAGATTTCAGTATAGTAAGTGCGTTTAATGCCCCGACAACGTGCATGGGCTATAAGGTACGCCTTAGTTGGGGGGCTCTGGGATAACTGCGACCACCTGGGTTTCTTACATCGCACAGCACACTGTCGTTTTGGTGTTTCGTCTTGATCGAAATGCGGCCTCCGCAGCTGGGATTCGCTCCGGCAACCTCAGGCTCAGAAGTCGGCCGTCAAATATACCCAAGCCTCTGCGGTGGGTCCTGTAGATGTGTGGCGTTGTGAATTTTTCTCTTTAAGAAGATAGCATACGAACGATTCAATGCGGTAATCTGGCAAGAGCCCCGTGGCTAGCGGGAAGTCAGGTTTTTCAGAATTGCGAACACAAGGAAACATCTCATCCAATTTCACCTTCCTCTTCGTTTTTTGAGTTCACCTAATTAAGTCTTCAAGCTAAGAGGATTTTCCAAATGTTGGCCCTCCCTGCCTTCACAGTCGTTGCGTCACTCACGCCCCAAACAACGCTGTTCACAAAATCTCAAACACATTGAACGTCCAGCAACATGCAATTCTTTATCACTTGCAGTAAGACGTACAACAGCGTACAACAACAAACAATGATTTACAAATCAAGTCCGTACATTAAACAACAAGCGTATTTAAAATTACTGTAAGTAATTTTGCACACGTAACAAAACAGCGTGAACGCCTGCTCGGTAATCCTAATGGCGATTTACCAAAAACTACATAGCTGTAACTCAACAGTGAGTGACATGATCAGCCTATGAATGGAAGGCATTTGTGAAGATCTCTCGAGCGCCGAATGCACCGCCATTAATTGCGCAAGAATTCGTGGTACACCTTCCACATCGTCCCGTCCCCGTAAACCACTGATGAACGACACAGACCGCGCATTTCTAACTAATCGTCTTATAGGTACGCAAGCACACCCGCCATTGCGGGCAATCGGGCAACGCCCGCCCCACCGCCATCATCCCATAATGTATATAGATATATGTCCTACTAATGTGTGCTGAGTGCAAGTGGGCTCTCTCTTCGGTTTAATGGCAAACAAACGGGTGTTCTATACGACACAGGGCTGCGTGGCCGCGCACACACGCACGCACGCACGCGCGCGCGTTCACGAACGCAGGCGGCAATCAAGCGCGATCGAGATGGGCGATACGTGCGTCGGCAGTTGGAGCGCACACGGAAGCCGTCGCTCCAGGCGCCGCGCGCTTAAACCGTGCGCGCGGTGACCGCATCGGACAACACGGCGATCGGGAACGTATTAAAGCGTGGCGCTGCTACGTGGGGGAGCCGACGGCAGCGCCACTCGCGGCATGGCGGAGGCCTCAACTTTCGCCGTGCTGCCGCGCCGCGCGCTAATTAGAAGCAACGCGCATGACGCCAATTATCGCGCTTCGAAAAGGCGGTCGCGAACAGCGGGGAGTGCGTAAGCGAAGGAAGGAAACGTATACGCGGAACACTACTCAGCCTCCTGTGTTTCTTTCTCCACTTTTGTTTCTGGGTTTCTCGCCTGCCAGCGAAATATTGAATGCATGCTTGTCAATATCTCTCCTTGGCTGAAGTGCCACACAGTTGTGTGCAGCGTGGTGTATACCTCTGTTTCAGCATGCGTAATAAAAGTCTATAACGGCTCTTTGTCTGGCTGACACACGCACAAAACTGATGAATTATACGAGATGTATACAACGTTGTTGTGACGGTTCACCGATGCGAACGTACATTACATTTGTTCTTTTCCCACAGTGTTTATGCCTACGCTCTAGGTGTCTGTATATAACGAGCCACGGTTAACTAAGTGAAACAAATTTAAGCGCTCTTATTTGCCTTGGTGATTGGCCAATTAATACATCGGGGGGACTGACTTGCTTTGCTATCGAGATGCTTTTTGTGCTGCAGTGGGGTCACGTCTCATCATTGATATTGCTTGGAAGGAGATGTAAAAATGGCAAGATAAAATAAACAAAAGATGCGTCAGGAAACAAGCCAGCTGATCGTCAGCTGGCAGTTTTATGGCCAAGGTAGCAGAATGGGCGCCGACAAAGTAAAGGGAGAAAGTATGAAGAGAGGACAACCAAGACATAAATAATGTCAGGTAAGGAGACAGAGAGATAGAGAAAAAGAAACTTGATGTCAGTGGGGATGAATTCGTGGAAGAGTTTCGACTCTTGTTATGAAAGTGAGTGACTTGCAAAATATTTGGTCGAAACTCACAAATAAATTTAGTGTGTGTTTTGACAACCAAGATTGTCCCGCTGTTTTAGTTTGTTTTTGTTAAAGGGCGTTGAGTTGTATAGCAAGAGTCCGCTTAGGTCGAGACTAAAAAATAAACGCCCATGTCTTCTCGTTGGAGAACAAAAATATTAGTAAGGGAGTTAGCTATGAAAATTCGGTTAATAGCTGTTGTTGCGCATACGGAAAATTCCCCGCTGAGGCAAGATAATGCAATTTTTTTTTGTACTTTAAACACCGAGCGTTACGTACGTGGGGAAAAAAAAAATCTAGGGCATTCGATACCTGTATTCCTCATAGGATTTCATCCAGCCCAGTATTATGAGCGAATTCGGACTTACTGTGGGTTCTAGCTAAGCTAAGATGTACTAGCATGTACCTATGCGGAACAACTCATGTTCTTACTACGCATGCGTAGGACACCACGTGGCCTCGGTGTCGAGGCAGCAATTTGGCAACAGACACAAGCTGCCGTATTCGGCATTCCGGTTATGCTAAAGCACTTATAATCATGACATGTCACTGCTAACCTGCAACGCGGCCTAGCCGCACTGATATCGGTATGGAATTTCTCATATGAAGACGTAGGAATACAGACAATTGATTGACGTTCGAGACATGCTCACGCTTTCTGGGCTGTTCGCCTCCCATCTCTCACCCGCTCACTATACTCTCTTGAACCTGCATACAGCTAGAAGCACACTTGGAGCTTGAGAATGTCAATAGAATAACGGCTAGTACACCAGCGACATAGCCGGCATTGCTTCATGTTTATTGCGAAATTTCCGCGGCGGCGCAAGGACGAAGCGGTAGGCCGCTCTGAAGTGGCGCTGTTTGGACAGGCACTGGATCGTGATTTTTCGTCAGCCTCTCTGACAGAACAGCTGCGGATTTCCTTTGTCGCACTCGGCCTCTCTCACTAAACAATCCCAACCTGAATTCAGTCTGGGCTGCCAATCCATCTTTGTGCAGAGACAACTTTCAACCTCACGCAAAAGTGCGAAACAATGAGCCGGAACAAAGGCTCCTATTAACGCTATCGAGTTGAAAGCTCTTCGACAGCTTGACGAGTATAAAACACGTTGACGACTGAACAACTTTTGCAGTAACTGTATCTATAGCATGCCGTTACGCCATGCTATAGCGTTAGTGGCACACGCGTTCAAATAAAGGTTCATGTCAGATCGGTTTGCATGGACAAGAAAGATGCGCAACCTATTTCCGCACCCTGTTGCAATAGGTCAGGCCGTACATGGTAAAGGCGTTCGCCTGTCTATAAGCATCGGAAGGCTCACCGTCAGTACAAAGGGGCTTACATTAAGCCCATGCACGCACGTAGATTTAACCTAACCTAATTTAACCAACGCAGACAGATATAACCACAGTCCCTCCTAACGAGACTGCAGTCATTGTATGAACAACGCTTTTGGCGCGCAACGCTCATCGCGAGAGCAAACAAAGCCTCGCGTTCCACGGCTCGACGTATGTCTACGATTCAAAAGTGCCCCATTGCCGAGGCTGCAGGGGCTGCACGCAATCAGCGACACGAAGACAAGACCGCAGCGCAACGCGCACGGGCGTCCTACGGAAACGTGCCGATATGCTCTGCGTGACAAATTCTCCAAGGCCGGCCGGCGGCGCCGCCGACGCGTTCACACAATGCCGCCGCTAGAAGACTCCCCCCCACCAACTTCCTCCTCACCGTCTCGTTCTCCGTTCTCTCATTGGGAACCAGCTGCGCTCACGGACGCCAGAGTTAAAAGAACGAAGAAAATAAAAGCAAACGACATTGCGTGCGGCGGACACTGCGGCAATTACGCTTCCGGCGGCCGCCTTTTCTGCAGCTCGCCTGCCTCTCTCTTTGCTATGTGTTTTTCGCCAGGAGGCGGGGAGGTACATTTGTCTGCGTACCGAGCCTCGAAAGACTCGTTTGTAAATTGAAAAAAAGGGAACGAGGGAAGAGGATGAAAGAAAGATACAAAGGATACACACTCGGACAAACCAAACCACTACACGGCTCAGGTCGCCTATGGCGTCGCAACCGCAGCGTTAGGTACAGGAGTGGGAGAGAGATATTGTTTCGCGCAGTGGAAAGAGAGCAAAGCAGCAGTGAGCGTTGCGACCCATTTCGATTCCATTGTAATTGTTTGTGTTTCTCTCTCTCTCTCTCTCTCGAACCACGCACGGCTTGCACGCTGACAAAAGACAAACAGCGCCATGCATAGGACACGTAATGGAAGTACGGGACGGTTGTGGTGGGGTGGAGGGGGGAACTGAAGGATTGGTTGTTTGATGTTTTGTGTGTATAGCAGTACCTGTATACACACTGTGAAGCGGGAGCAAGCAGGAGGAGGAGGGAAATAGAGGGAGAGGGCAACCGGATAGCTCTGCTTCACCTCCTCCGTGCAGCGAGCAAATAGACAATTCCGTGCACAACAAGCGTACACGCTCACTCGCGCATGTCGCTTGTACGCCTCTCGCATTAAAAGCGAAGAGCACGCCTGAGTCAACACGGCTTCCGTGCGGTTTCTGATTGCCGTAACTCAATATAGGAGCGTTTGTTTTATGCCGTCTCGCTGTCTTCGGCGACGGGCGATTGTTTTTTGATATCATAGTTTCGAGGTGGGTCCGGACCGTTTATTTGCTCGTTTCATCGCTTCGCGTTGTTTAGCGCGATTGCGATAAGGCCTGCCGGCTAGGATGAGGGCAAGCATGGCGACCGAAGTGGTCGGCATGCGTTAAACGGCTTGCGTTAAACGCGTTAAAGCTTGCGTTAACGGCTTTTGGAGAGCGCTGGGCTGGCTTCAGGCTTTCGCTAAGACGCTGTGCAGCCGTTAGTCGGAGTAATAAAGTTTCGAACAAAACTCGCAAGCCGTTTTATGCGTTCATGCAAATCGACTGTCGAGTTTTCGAGATGTGATGCTGATAATATTAATGACGGTAATTAGGAAAGCAAGGGCGCAGTAACTTACTCACTTGTGATGGACACGTTGAAGACGCTGTGATCTTCGTGTGAAATAACTGTTCACAGAGATAAGTGGCACCACCGCAACTGAGCCAGCTGGGTGCATGGAATAGGGGAGATTGGGAATGCGCCGTGAGGGAACGGGGTCACTATAGGGAGTGAAAGGTGGGAGAAAGAATAAGGAGTGGCTATAGTGGAACCAAGCAAAGGACGCTTTCCTTCTTTTTTTTAGGCGCAAAGCTTTCCAGCCTTTCTAAACACTTCGCAGCTTATCGGAAATGCTACTTTTCGTAATTCACAAACGACGTACTGTGATGCTTATCGCCTCTCGCCTCCATCGAACAGATAAAAAAAAATTCGCAGGGACACCTGATTAGATTACGTGCTGGCAAAGCGATAGCATTTGCCTCTAAATGAAGTGATGTCCATTCCCTCCAGCCAACGGGGGAGTTTTATGACCAACGACGCATTCTGGCTCCACAAGGCTTCTAAGGACATCGCATTAGGAACGTCAGGTGCACGTGCAGCCCGAAAACTATTGTTGCAAGCGAGTGCATAGAAACACGATGTGACCAAGAGAGCGAAGAACAATTACGGCTGGCAAACATCATCAATCTTGTGAGCGCAGCTAGCACCAACGCCGCGAGTGACAGTGCCCCTCCGTTTCTTTTTTTGTTCCGAATCTTTCCTCAGCCATTTTTCCTTCAGAACGAGAGGGAGGGAGGGGGGGGGGGGGCTGACCGAACGTAACGCACTCGCAATGCGGCTTAACTGCGACGTATCTATGACAGTAATTACGCTCTGGTGAAATGCTTCGGAAGGACGTACACTGTTTGTCCACGGCGTACAATTAGCCGCTGTGATTGCTGGTTGCGAGCCGTACCCTGCTGCCCGCTGCTTGAATAAGGACTCGCGCTCGAGCAACGGCAATTACCATCTATATGGTTGTCTGGCCGAATGGGCATTTGACCTCCCAGAAGTCCTTTCTGGACGTAGCGATGCATACATATACGTATTCAGCTCGTTGAAGGAACCGCTAAGCACTCCGCAGTCTATAGAACAAACTGCGGCTAGTTTCTCGGATCAAGAAGCCCTTCAGACAACGGTGTTGGGGAAGGAAATGTACAGTCATGCAGGACCGAAACGCGAACACGCATATGCCGTACTTTTCTATTTTGCGCCGAGATATTCATTTACAGCCACTTTATGAATATGTACTTCGGTAGACCCTTTACCCAGAAACATGAGACAGGCTAGTTATACACTGTAGCTTAAAGTACGCAGGTAAAATATTTTGTTTTGTTAACAGGCGCTGTTCGCGTTTCGTTCCGGCCTGAATGGACAAGTGCGCATAAATGTTTCCGGAATGCGGAAGACATGAAAAAGCTTAGTTGGTGGATAGTCCACGCACGCAGCATTTGACAGCAGGCTGTGGTCTAGTCGTGCCTCCGGGCAGCGAAGAAATTCAACTTGTTTACGTGTTTCGCGTTCCTATAAAGCTTCTGTGGACACCTGTACAGTGTATTTTAAGGTTTTCATTAATTTTCATGCCGAAGCTAACGCGTGGAGGCTCGCAATACTTGATGGCTTGCGTAGTTGGTAGCAAGACCACAGCTGGCGTAATAAGTCGAGAACGACGGAACAATGTCGCTTACTTCAACTGAACATGACTCCCTGTCTCCCAGTCATTACATTCTGTTAGGTGATAATACCATTGGTGTATTCCTATCCACGTTTTCGTTTTATTTATTTATTTATTTATTTATTTGCGTTCTCAGTATTTCCATTATCGAAGCTGATTTTACAACAAGGTACTACAAACGACGCTGAAAAATCCGTTTATCCATATAAACTTTGCAAAGTATTTTAAGCGTTAGCGCAGGTGAAATTATCTCAGAAAATGACCAGCCAAATAAATATGCAAACCAGGCATTCAGAACAGAACACATTGAGAAAGACCCTATATGAATCGCTGAATGGACAAGGAAACATGCACATTTGCCGCGTGGTTCTTACAAAAGCGCATGACAAAGCGAGTTGTTTCGCGAGCAAGCGTGAAATGTGCGAGTCCGCGTTTTGTAGGCACGACGGGGCCAACGTCCGATAATTCGCCATTGTAGTTCAAGCAGCAGCCGGCCCATACGCATTGCAAGCGGTTCTCAACGAGGTCTTTTAGCGGAAAACGAAAACAGCAAAAAGAAGTAACGCCAGACGAATGAGCTCTTATGTCTCTTTGCAACTGGCTTCCAGCACGCGTTAATCCCCGTAATCCGCCAGAAGCTGGCGAGCTGCGTATAAGCCTTGCGCGTTAACGCAGGAATTAAAGCAATGCTTTAGATACCCACGCTTTCACCGGCCTTTCTCCCTTTGTCTTTGCACCTATACGAACTCTTATCGCTAAGCATCCAGGCATTTTTGTTACTCCAGCGCGAAAAGAGAAACGCTAAGGCAGAAGAAAAAGTACGTAAAATAAGCGTGGACACCTTAAACAAATTCTGCATTTTAAGGCTTAGCTTTTTTATTTTTGTATTTCGTTTTCCGCGACAGCAGCGTGCTACACACCCCTTCCACGAATGCCACTGTGCCGTTAACTCTGCCTCCAAAGGTCGCTTGCCCGGCGGCTGCTATGATTACCAAGAATCGCACAACGACACGCGCGGTCTGTCGGTCGTCGGCCGGCTGTATACCAACCCCGCTCGCAGAATAGTTTGCAAAACACGGCTAATTACACGGGACGAGGAAGGGGGAAGCGGCTTTTGCTCGACCTAAGCCTGCTACACAAGCAGGCCGCATTGTATGCAAAGGAGCAACAACACGCGCCCCTTGGCAAGAGCGGCGGATGCCGCTTGAGAACACACACACATCCGAGTCGGGGAGGCAGCACGCAAAACACGCGGAGCGAAGGGGAGGGGGGGGGGGGGGGGGCGGTGCGGAAGGAGGGAAAGCAAGGGGTGTCGGAACGAAAGCGAGCGGCGCGATCAAATTAGCAAACAGGAACAGGCAGCGCATGCAGCAGCAGCAGGAAGCCGGGGGAAAGAGCCATCGGCCGCAGCTCTCCAAGAACTCGCACGGGACCGGCCGCCCCTGGGTCCAGAATAAAGTCGCTGCCCAACCCGGGCAACCGTCCAAGAGTCACTGAGCTACGTGCAGACCGAGATGCTGTCGTCCCTGCCCCGAGAAACGGTTTGGGATCCCGCTGGGTGCAACGGGCTTCTCTTCGCTAGCTGACGACGGCTCTGCAGGGGTGGGGGCGCTTTCCATGTCCGGGCCGCGGCTGCGTGTGTCTGAGGGATGATTGGCTCAGACCAAAGTCACGTGGGTTCGAAAACCATCCAAATGTGTTGCAGGAAAGCTCGACTAGGTTTTTGGTCCGGGGCTTTTACTTGGCGGGGTACTGTACTTATTTCTTTTTCGGTTTAGAATCAAAATTGAACAAGCTGATTTAGTTGCTCGTATACTGGCTTGCTGGGGATGACGTACGACTGGCGGAAAATAATAGACGGCGCTCAAGTAATCCTCAAAAGAATTTTGGTTGTTGTTAATTAGAGTTTGCACAGGACATAGCAGAGCAATCCTGAAAGTATTGTCAAGGAGCACACTGATCATTGGAGATGAACGTACTAACCAGAAATTCAAGAGAAATGGACAAGCTACGGCAACAACCGCCATATCGGCTTCTGTACCAAAAAGGCGACGGAGCTTGATGACCTGTCTAGCGTAAATGAATATTATATGTTCGAGATGATATGTAGACTGACCCGACGGTTGAGATATCAGATAACTATCGCAGATATGAAAAGTTGGCGCGAACTATAACAACTGTACGATTACCGCACCTTTCTGCGCAGTCCCAGTGTTGAATTCCCAGGAACACATCGATTATTACTACGACGGCTGGCACACACCGATTCTAAGCGTTCATATAAACACTTTGTGCTGCGCACAGTGCTATGTACAAGGCGTATAGCAAGCACCTAGTGCGTACAGGAAATTACCACGCCGAACGCGCTGAACGACATGAATGATTTTCCCAGCACCTGCGTACCTCGCGCTAAAGCCATGCTGACCCACGTTACATGTGGCATTAGATATTCCATTAGCGCAAGTAATCAATGCAGTGGTGCATCAGTAAAGGTAGCAGCCGTGCTCGAAATGAACGTCGCCGGATATAAAAGGAAAATAAGAGGCTCCCAGACTTCTCCGAGGTGTGATAGTAGTACTGAAAAAGAGTGCCTAGTGAAAAGCCAGGCCACGTACAACCACTCTCTTTGTTCGAAACGGTCAAATTTCGATGGAGGCGAAGTTAAATAAGCCCGTGTGCTGTGCGATGTCAGCGAACGTTAAAGAACCCCAGGTGGTCGAAATTTCCGGAGCCCTCCACTACGGCGTCCCTCATAGCCAGAGTCGCTTTGGGACGTTAAACACCGATAAACTATAAACCATCTTTGTTCGTAAGTCGTATAGAGAGTCTCCTAACAACGGTTCGCTCCAGTCATTACAACGTGAAACGCTAAAAATTCGTGGATACGAATTCACACAAACAGCGCGAAAACTCGCCAAGGGAGGCAAGCTTCTCTGCACGCCATTGGATTGAAGATGGCGGCCGGTGCCGAGGTCTCTTCGCGCTCCCGTTTACCGCTGCTTTGGCAGCGTGATTCCCAACCCCGGCTCTCTTTTCCGCTTCCCTTCCTCCATTGCCCTCGCGCGCGCACACACAAGCGGTTGCCAGTTGAGACAGACAGGACGAAATGCCGCGCATTCTTAGGCAGATGCGGCGGGCGTTCCAAAATACGACACACGTCTCGTCGGGTATGTGTTTCGACAGCGAGCCGCAACTGCTCCTCCCTTCGAGACACGCCCCCCCCCCCCCCCCTCCCCCCCCCCCCCCCTCCCACCGCGCATGTCTCTCGTGCGCTGGGAGCAGCGCCGCGGTCGCGTTCTCTTTTCTTAGCAATCGAGCGAAGCGCGTTGAGCTGCGGGTGTCGAACAGAGGAAACATGGGGGGGGGGGGGGGGGGGGGGGGGGGGGAAAGTAATGGCTCGAACGAGTGAGTCGGCGACGCGCCACACATTTCCTAGAAGCTGACACAAAGAGGAGCAAGCCGAACACAGAGGAAAGGAGCTGTCACGCAGCGGAGCAGCAAGGAGACAAAAAGGGACAGCTAGCGTGAAACTTTGCTGCACTCGACACACCAAGAGCCTAGTTAGTTTCAGAATTGGGATCTTTGCTTTCGTGCTTCGTTCGAAGAGGCCGTTGAGGAATTCGCACGCCTCGTTTGGGACGCGGTCGGACGGAATTCGTAAAGCAGTGCTTGCTTAAAGCAGGCAAAAAAAAAAAAAACAAACTATGCGCACGTTGTACAATGAGACAGTGAATCATGAGCTCCTCGATTTAACGCAACACGTCGTAAACACGCGCTTTTGCAGCTTAATGCGCAGGCGCTGCATTAATTTATATTCCAGTTGCTGGATTGCTCTGCGCTTGGTTGCACTTATTTCAAAGTCGCAATGACGTGTACAACTGCTCACAACGCGAGGTACTTTGTTTCTTCTTGTTGCGTTTGACGCCGAGCAAAAGCAGCTTGAGCGTCGGCACAAGGAAGACGCGGGAAGGAAGATGAATGCAGCAGGTTTCTTATTTGCAGTTTTCAGTAGCCAACGGACATCAAATCGAAAAGAAGCAGCTAAATATTCGCTGCATCCCTGTAACTGATACGTTCCTCTATTTATAATAACCACTATCTCCATCACCATCCTAACTACGTTTACTGCAGGACAAAGGCCTCTACCATGGAGCTCCAGTTAACCCTGTCCTGCGCCAGCTGCTGCAGCCACCTCATCCCTGCAAACGGTAATACTCCTATATGGGAGTAAAAAGGAAGTAATCTTTCCACTAGAGGCCACTTTACTCCCACTTTTACTTCTTTACGTTTAGAGTGCAATCTCATCCACCTCCCTGACTGCCGATTCCTGCTACGCTTGCCTTTCCCTGGAGCCCATTCCGTTATTTTAAGTGACCATAGATTACCTTGCCTTCTCATTACAGGTGACCGAAACGACGTCAATGTTGCCACCTGAGCTAACTTTATGCGATGGGATTGCATCACATTATCGCGAACAAGAAAATACAAATAGAAATAAAATAAAGCCCGCCAAAAGCCACACGCAAGCACGTATCCAAAAACAAACAGAAGGTGCCCATAAAATTACCGGCATACACAAACAAGTTGTCTAACTTGACGTACATGTCTTTCTCATCTATATTCGCCCAAACTAATAGACATCGCTATATTTTCTCTTTCTCACTTCATTTTAACATTCGAGGAAATCTTCAAATTCTTTTGAAATTTAAGCATGCACACGAACCACTGAACTGATTCGTGCAATACTAAGGGGGCCAAATACTGCCGCCATCGGCAAGAAGCGGGCTGCTGCTGGCTGAAAACTAAAGGTGTTTATAAAGAAAAAGCTCTTTAGGCTGCGTTACCATCTCATGTGTACACCTTGGGTCAAATGTTTTTCAGACCGTTTTGTTCTTCAGTTGCGGGGTGAGGAGCTTATGGTAAAGCTCTGAATATCTGCAGCGCGCTGTCGTCCTCACTTTCAAAACTTTCGGCCTTTAAGGTAGGGGCGCCTTACTGGCTTCACTATGCGGCTCAAATGCAAATCATGTGGCCCGAAGACTTTTGAACAAGGCTGTACCTATTTTAAGTCAGCCGGAACATCACCCGGCGGAGGCGCGCGAAAAAGCAGTTCATCAGCGAGAGGTAAAAATCGCAAAAATGGGAATGGACGCAATTAAATTGACTCACGAGATAATGCGCCTGTGTTTCCGATGTCTTGATGGCGTCTTCGGACCGGCATGACACGAAGAGCCTTCCTTCTGCCTGCGGCCGACTTTCTTCCTTTGACAAGTAGATTAAAAGAACCACCAGGAACATGGAATGCCCATGCAGCCTGAATTCCTGTGTACAAGACGGAAGGATTCTAGTCGTGACACATACAGTCGAGGTTGAGCGAGCGTTGTGCGCAGGTATCATTTCTCACTGTTAACACCCGAACAGCTAAAGAAATCTGTGGTGGACTTTAGTTAAAAGGCTACAAAGTAATATCGGAACAGTGTGGACATCTCCGACCACACCCGTCCGAAACGACAATGATATAGCCAACAGCTATTCTTACTCTCAGGAATGTGAGGAGTTTATTGGGAATGGAATAGCATTCAGAGAAAAGCCCGAGTTGCAGCCACGGTAATACTTGTATGGTTCTAGCTGACAGATAACGCGTACGAACCACTTTATTTGCTACTTAGTCACTCAAAATCAGAAAGCACCCACAAGTACGTGACTCAACCGCATTTCTTCACTCTCGTCATTCACCCCTGACACATTTCAAGCCAGGAGTGGACTTGCTACTAACAATTGAAGCTGTCGGCTTGCTTTGGAGGAGTTATTACGAACTTTAATTTACTGCATGATTCTACCGGCAAAATAATGAACGTTCAAGTCTTAAATCTCCTTGTGCAGACGGAAGTAGACCACAGGCCCTTCCCGACACAACTACAAGCAATTCTGGCTAACGGGACACTGCACCGATATGCCATGGCTGCATTGTAAACTTCAGTGTTGCATAAGCGGGAGGTGTCGATCATCGTTAGCAAGATCAAGGAGAGGTCAGCTGATAGTTTAAACGCCTAGGTGGGACTACACCGACATCTATGGATTTGAAACCGCCTGCACGCATCGAGTCTGCCGACGCCACTTTTTCGTCAGGTACAACCAAGAGGTACATATACTATATGACATGGCTGCATGATAAGAAGAACAGCTTTTTCCTTTGTCTAAGCTAAAAGGAGACTCGCGCTAGGCAATCAAAACAGGTGCCACAACGAAACTGGGCTCTTCAGCATAAAAGCTACTATAGCCTCTCGGAGTCTACACACACCGCCGAAACTGGGCTCCATAGCATCGAGACCCTCATCAAGCCAACGTCACTAGTCCTAAGGGGCGTTGTCGACGGGGCCCCATTCCAGGCAACGAAACCTTTGGACACTTGGCACGTATAGTTAGCTGACTGCAGCATATATACAGATGGGACCGACGGCTCAGACGTCGAGCACGTGGTTGAGGTACGAGATGTAGCAGATGGCCAGGCGCAGGATCTCGATCTTGGACAGCTTCTTGTCGGGCGGCAACGTGGGCAGCAGCCTGCGCAGCTGGGCGAACGCCACGTTGAAGGCCTCGACGCGGATGCGCTCGCGGGTGGCGTGCGCCAGCCGGTACTTCTGGGTGGCCCTGCGTCGGCGGCGCCGGTCCTCGCGGCTCAGCGACGCCAGTGCCTGGTGGCCCTCGGGGCAGCCGGGACTCGCCGAGCCGCAGCACCGCCGGTTGGGACACGGCTGCTGGGCGCACACGAACATGGCCCCCGCCACGCGGCGAAGCAGCCGCGGCTCCGGCCCACCTCCCTGCGCAAAGGACGCATGAATGGACAGAGTCAAGACAGATGGCGTTCACGTGACGTCACAAGCGCAATGACGGTGAACCACACATCCACTGTGTAGGCCAGAGCAGGTGGTAATAAACGGATTAAGGAAACGCGCAGCTTCTTGCTGTGAGCCCCTTTCAACAGCATGGCTTGTAACGTAACGTGGCCTGGCCTGGCCTGTAACACGGCCTTGACTGCAACGTGGTCTGGCCTGCAACATGGCCCGGAATGCAACATGGCCTGGCCTGCAACATGGCCCGGACTGCAACATGGCCTGGCATGCAACATGGCCCGGACTGCAACATGACCTGGCCTGCAACATGGCCTGCCCTGTAACGGACCCTGTAACGTCTGTGCAGGCCATCTAAAGAATATGAACCCATGTCCGTGGTGTTACTTACGAGGGCAGTGTGAAACTAACAGCCCACCTCTGAAATTTTGAGCTATAAGGACTCCGGCAATAATAAAGGATTTCATCATTATCATTAAATTAACATATTCTTGGCGGGATAGTTGGTGCACTGCTTGCATACGCGGCAAGGCAGGCTATACAGGTTCCTGCAAGTTAGTTGCTGATACAAGTGAACTGTCTTAAACACGAGCTCGAAACCTTCCTGTTAAGTGGGCAAACATGCGCACTTCACCGGAGCAGCTTGTAGGTATACAAACATGATGTTCTGGTTAAAGACTTCGGGTAGGTACCGTGGCTTCATAACACCGGTCTTGGCGTCCGTTTAAAGACGGTTCATTTGTATTTCTCTTTCTTCACAGAAGTTTAAAGTCTCGTACATTTCTTCTACTGTGCGTGCCACATATTTTCTCGGCCACTTTGTGTTCACACATAGTGTCAGGTTGAGTTCGCTGGCCCTATAAAACGAAGGCAGCACGAGTATACTCCTGACAGCCGGAAAAGGCATGTGTTATCGGTGTGTGATAGCCCTTTAATCAGCCCCACAGTGCGTATTGTGACTTGCTCTGCACACCTTCTATGCGCTTAACTATCACACTACATGCATGTTACTACCATAGTTATTTAACCACAAACACTTATAAAAGTGCGAATAATTTGACCCCAGCATTGTTTCTTGTGTTGTAAGCGTGTCAATCCCAACATGATGGTGTAATGGGCGATTAAAAAAATGACTGAAGGATTTATTTCGAACTAGTGTATGTGCAATATGATAGGGCCTTTCGTTTTTGCACCCAGTTTTGGAACCGAGGCGTCAAAACACTGGTGCCGGCAACTGGAATCAATGAATAAAGTATGTACCTACGCTGACGAAGTCTTGCTCCAAGTACCTCTTGTGTTTAAAATGGTCGAAAAGTCGCTATGTTGAATTAATGTTTTCGGAGTGTGCAAAGGCAGGTTGGCCTGACAAGGACACGGTAGCATGGAGGAAGAAAAAATTCAATGTCACGTGATAGTAACGCGAGGTATACACAGCATACTAAAAGCTTCCGAATTAGTCGATCGTGGTCCCTCTGCCAGACAGCATGAATCGGAAATTGTCCCTCAGGAGTCATTTAGCGCTCCTGTTTCAGTTTGAGACAACAAAACCCAGTGGCTTATTCTTTGAAGCTGCACACATATGCTAATAATATCAACCACCAGCCACTTTTCTCACCATGAACAGTAGTCAACAGAGGTTCGCATCTTTTGAATTTAACAGCGGTGACTGCATCGGGTACATTATCCGAAGAAATGGTGTCTTTGGACGTTGCAACCTAAGATTTGTAGTCCAATTCTCTGCCGCTAAATCTGTCTGCTGCAGAACGAATTAGACGGACAGAACGAGAGGAAAAAGAAAGACGCCAAGGAGAAAGAAAGCACGCAATAGCGCAGCTATAGCAGGATGATACTTTAAAAAATATCATTTGGTAACAATGGGCTATTGTTCGCGGCGCCCTGAATTACTCCGCTGACCAATCCCAACAATAAACGAAATAAGCTTTTTGATGTTTGACTGTATCAAACAAATCAGCGGCATCAGAACTCTCGAGCATATAATTTCGTCTGATGGTTAGCTTCTTGTTTGGGCAACAGGAAAATCTTGAACAGCGGCCAACTTTTTTTTGTCTAGGTGGAATACAGCGTGGCGGTCACTGCAGAATAAAACCCCTTGATTCAGAGGACTTTAGACGCAAAGTGCCCGCAGCGCCTCTCAGCGACCCCTTCAAGAAACGCAGGGCATGGACAAACGGAAAGGAGAGCAGAAAGCAGGGGCACCACATCATTTCGCTCTTGCGACCTCGACTGAGGACAATTCCCTCCAATGTTTGGTCTCAGTAAAAAGTGCTTTTAAGGCTCTTTTTGGCTGTGTTGATGTTTGTCTGTCAGCAAAATACTAAGTAATTGCCGAGAAAATTAGATTACATGTTAAAACTCAATTCAAACTCATGACTTCAGCACCAAAATGACTCCGTGATCCCAGGCTTTAAATGGCGGTGTTGCATAGCTTCTGGGATCTGCATTGCAGTGTGCTTGTGAAATCGTCCAGTGATAGTGTATGATTTTTTTGGTGATGGTGTATCTGTATTTGATTTTTCGGCTATTTCTCGCACAATTCGAAGACCGCGCTTCGGATGTGTGAGCACAGCTACGTCCGTCAAATTGCGTCACACCGTGGCGCACGTGCCACGTGACCTCTGTCCCGCCCGCGCCACCCGGGCTGCGCTGCTGATGACTGCTCCTGCCTAGGCGGGGAAGAGAAGGTCACGTGGCGCGTACGCCGCGGATTGACTTTCACTAGTGGGTGTGACTCTGCGCGCAACTTTCTAATCGCGCGAGAAATGGCCAAAATTTGCTGAGCCACAGCGCCAAGGGTAATCGCGTTTTTGAAATCCTAATACAGATAACCCTGTTACTAATGGTCAGCTCCAAATGTTTAATTGTAATCGTATCCGTAATTTAATCTAATTGTGTCTGTAATAGTGAAACAGTAATCAATATGACTTAGTTAATCAGCTTACAAGTTAACATGATTCACTTGTTTTCTGACGACCGCCAACACTGGTATTACTGTGCCGAAAAAGCCATCTCTCTGTGAAAAAAAAATCCTGCTTTTAAAGTTTAGTGGCGGGCTTCCCTGAAGCGCCTGCTATGGTCCCTTATGGTAACGGACTGGATACCAAGAGATGGCAAGCGTAGCAGGGAGCGGCAGAAAGTCAGATGGGTGGATGAGACTACAGGAACTTCGCGAGGATAAGGTGGCCGCAGCTAGCACAGGATAGTGTTAACTGGGGAGATACTGTAGAGGAATTTGTCCCGCAGTGGGGATGTTAAGCTCATGACAATTCTGAGGAAATCCACGCTAAATACTAAGAAGGTCTAGAGCCACATGCCAGTGTCCTGTGTGGTCCTTTATAGCGTGTTACCCGTATTCGCGTGGTCAAGGTAGGTCTGATTCTGGTTTCTTTGCTGGTGGGTGGGCATCTTGGGTATCTGCAGGGTGAGGCGGGGTAGGGAGGGCGATACAGCCACCGCTGTCACTTCTGCGCGGGAGAGGCTGCCAATTTCTTCGAATGAGTAGCGTGCATATTTCCGAGACAAATCTAAATATTCTTTTTATATCATCTGGGTTTGCGCGACAAACATGTGATATTTATGAGCCGTTTAACGTGTTCAAATAAACAGCAGCGTTTTTATATTCAACTATGCTAAGGCAAGCTATGGTCTGCAGTCGGCAGAGTTGGACAAACTAAATTGATTCTCGGGAGGGAGGGGCCGTAAAAGACCGTTAATGGTTTTTTTTGTTGATACGAATTGTTTCGTAGTAATAACTTTCACAACCGAAACATTTCTCTGCCCTGCTTACATAAGGGTCCGCTAACCATATGCAGGAGCCGAGACCCGGGTAATTGGCCACTGATCAAGAAGAAATGCGTGCAACCGTTGCGAACAACACTATGCAAGCATCAGAGGCGAGCGGCAAACAGCGCCCGCTGAGAGGCACAATCACACGCACGCGCGAGCGGCTTCCAATGGACGTTTTGTCTTCACGCACGACGTACACGAGTAGCGGGGCACGTGACCCAACCAACCGGTGTGGCTGTCGCGCGCAAAACAGCAGGAACAGAATAGCAGAAGAAAACAAAGAAGAAATGTCGAAAGCTGTCACGCCTGGCGCTGAAGCACGCGTCGGTGGCGGCGTCGCTTTAGCGCCTCGCAGATGCGTATAAGCTGTCTAAAGCCGAGTCGGCCGACCCACTACACCGCTTCGTTCAACCCATCCACCCCTCCCCCTGCCCCCCTTCCCCACCAGGCTTATTTGAAGCCATCCTCCCCACTTCCCCGTGCCACTGTCGACGAGGCGGAAAAAACCAGCAGGCCGCCAAAGCCGCCCTCAAAGCGGGCGACATTAAGTGAATAGCGGCGCTACTTCAGAAACACGTCATGCGGCGGTAACAAGCCACCACGCGCGCCGCCTCTTTCGTCGCGTCTTCGTTTCGTCTGTCGGGCAGCATCGCTGTCTGCCGCCGCGCATGCTCGGACGGAGAGTGCGTGGCAGACGGGAAAGAGATCGGCTCTGCTACCGCTGCTGGTGCAAGTGCCAGCGAAGGCGTGGGCGACGTCGAACGAGCCGAGAAGCAAAAGGAGGAGGAGGAGGCGGTCCGAATTTAAGCCTAAACGCAAACGTTTGCCCCGCGCCCCATAAAAAGCCCATTTATATCCCCGAGGTCGCCGCGGTCTTGCGCCTGCCATCCAGAGCGAGCAACCGAGAGCTCGCGCGCCAGCAGCGTGCTAGCGGCGCCACCCCTCGGGCGATCGAGCAAGCGTCGCTTCGTCAGGGCGGTAAGACAAAAGCGTGGAGGGGCATTCCCCAACCCCGGTTTGTCCCTAGGGGCTTCGGAGCCCACCAGACGAGCTCACGACGAGCCGAGCCGGGATAAAGAGGGGCCGCGTTCGGGAAAAGCCGACTACGCTCGTGCGGAACCACTCCATCTTCAATGGGGATTAGGGCTGTTGAACCTGATTTCCCGCGGCTACGCCTGCGAACGGGAGAAGCCCATTCTTCCTCCCTCTCCTGGCACCTATTTTCCCTTGTTCGCCGAGGCTCTCTCTCTCTCGCTTTTCCCTAGGCCTCGTGCCTTCCCATTTTCCTTCATTTCGTCCCCCTTTTCCCCAAAGAGCTCTGTTGGCGCGGCTGTTGTGGCTCTTCCGATCAATTTGGCCAAATTGAATCAAGCGGCTTTGGCGGGAAAACTTTCTCCGGCCCCACGCTGGTGGCGGAGATGTACACAGTGGACCCCGAGGGGACAGCGAGGTTGGGGGTGGGGATGCCTCCGTCCCCATCTGCCCGCACGTGTGAGCGACAGTGATCCTTTTCTTCGTGCCCATGCTCAGACACCTCCGGTCGTTCTATCCCTCGTCTCCCGGGCCCTGTTATCTTGTCCATTCTGTTCTCATTTTTCCTTTTATTTTAACTCGCGTTGTTCAAGATCAAAAGAAAGTAAGGGAATGAGAAAGCAGTTAGAAAACACGAAACGTGCCAGTTTCTCTGCCGTCGCGTTCGACTCATTTGACGCTCTGCTGAACTTTCCACGCCGGTCCCTTCTTCACGCAGGTGTGAATCGAAGGGACGGCGATGCACGCGGTCCGATGGAACATTTGTCTTTCCTGGACATGATAGTAAACAACGGAGGGACGACACAACAATAGAAGGGAACGACAAAGGCAAACAGATTGCGTAATAAGAGTAAAACAAGAGCATGAAACCGTGCCGGAGCTGACGCGTGCCGCATGCAAGAGCCGCCTCAACTGCCCTCCGTGGCCTGTCGGCCCTGTCTCACCCCCCCATAAAATTTACTGCGACACGCTGGACGCGTCCGAGGGCAAACACTTATTCAAGGCTCGTAGATGCCTGTAACGGCCGAACACTCGCGTCAAGCTGCCTTCGTTCTTTACTTTATTTGTCTGTGCCTGCTGGCCCAGCTGCAATTTCGGTCTTGAAACGTGCTTCAGTCCCCGCGGTACTTCATAACTAACGACCCGCCCTGCGCTTATGGACAGCCGACTGTCCAGCGTTGAAACAGTGGCAGAATGAATATTGCTGGCGACTTGGGTCAGCCACATCATGTCCAAAATTCGTGGACAAAAATTTTGAAAATTGAAGAACTGCGAGATAGTAGTACAGCAATATTGAAGGTAATGGTCAATTCTTTTGATATGTAGCGAAATCTTGGTTTTATAGCGTTTCCATAACTCGCATCGAGCAGTTAAGACGGCCATAGAGAACCAGTGGGGAATACTTTTGACGATAGAAAAAATGTTAATAGAAAAAAAATGCAAGCCTGTCGACGGGAGATCTGCGGGTATATTGATTGTGATAGTGTAAGCTTACAAAATATGAAAAAAATTGCTCTCGTAAATTTTTGAATGCTTTTGTCCAGATTTGTTGGGTATGCAGAGTGCGTACACACTCGCGTGGTCTGCTAGTTATGAGGAAACGGATGAGGCCCCTGACAAGTAGCAAGCAACAGTAACCAAGAATAGAGAAAGAGTGGTAGCGCGACGTACGCGAATCGCTTGTGTGAACTTGCCTTTACGACTGATTTGTGTTCTTGTTCTTCGCGTTAACGAGAAACGAGCAACAGCAAACGCGTGAGTTGATTAGGGAAATCCGGGGCCCGGCAGCAGGCCGGAAAAAGAAGTTTAAGACGATCCCATCGTTAAGGTTCTTTTTGGTCATTTTCGGACATGAACACCGACGATTCGCCGAACCATGCGTCAACCCATCGATGCCGTCATGTGTCGGCGTCAGGCGGAGCGAGTGTGGTTGGCGGAAATTGTTAGGACTCTTAACCTCCGAAGGAAAGGAAACACTTACTTTGGAGCGAAAAAAATGGCGCCGATGAATAGCACGGAGAGGATGATGGAAATGAACAAATAAATGAATAGAATAATGACTGGTTATGAGTAAACGGAAACCACAGTAAGATTGTCACGCACGGTGGACATCAGAGCCCCGTCGTGAAGGAAGTGATGACGGAGGAGTGTGAAAGCAGGGAGAGAAATATATGTAGCCGTAGTGAAGGGCTTATATGGATTAATTTTGGCCCCTTAGAGTTCCTTAACATGCAGTGGCATTGCACAATGTGGATATCGATTTAGTTGCAGATATTTCCCGACGGGAGCAGCTGTTCACGATAGGTAGCCAGGTGCTGGAAGCGGTAAGGGAATACGTCTACTTAGGGCAGGTAGTGACCGCAGATCAAGACGGAGAGAGTTAAATCACAAGAAGCATAAGAATGGGCTGCAACGCATTTGGCAGGCACTCTCAGGTGATGAATAGCAGTCTACCAGTATCCCTCATGAGAAAGGTGTACAACAGCTGTATCTTACCGGTACTCACCTATGGGGTAGAAACATGGAGGCTAACGAACAGGGTTCACTCTAACTGAGGACCACGCAGCCAGCTATGCAAATCAAAATGATAGGTCTAATGTTAAAAGAGAGGAACGGAGCAGAGTGTATCAGGGAACAAACGCGGATTAATGACATCCTAGCCGAAATCAAGAAGATCAAATGGGCTTGGGCAGAGCATGCAATGCGAAGGCAAAATAATCGATGGTCCTTAAGGGTAACGGAGTGGATTCCAAGAGAAGGCAAGCGCAGCAGGGGGCGGCAGAAAGTTAGGTGGGCGGTTGAGATCAAGAACTCTGCGGGGATGAGGTGACCACAGCTGGCACATGACCGGATTAATTGGAGAGACATGGGAGAGGCGTCTGTTTTGCAGTGAGCGTAGTAACGCTGATGACGATGATTTCCCGATCGTTTTTAGCAGTTTACACTTTCGGCTATGTAAGAAGCTGCAGGAGAGATGGATCGACATCCCAATGAGCAGGCGCCAGTTTAGAGGTCGTCAACGCAGTCGCTTTTGAAGCTTGCGGGCGTATATATAGGAAACGGTGTTTTAATAGCGGCGTGCGGAGGCAACAATGCTCGCAGCAAACTGTAGGTCGGTCACAAATTCCTGGCCCCTGTATTTTCTTGCGGGTGCGAAGCAAGGCGGACATGAATGCTTTGTACGGGCTGCACTCGAGTCTGCTTTTGTGCTGCCAATACATCTCACTTATAGTATATGCAGTTCATCAGGAGTCCATCAGTCCATCAAGTCGGAGTGCATTCCAAGAGAAGACAGCCACTGCAGCGGCCGACAGAGAGTAAGGTAGGCCGATGAGGTGCCAAAGTTTGCAGGGATACGGAGGCCGCAGCTTCCACAAAGGACAGGACTAATCGTAGGGATATGGGAGAGTCGTTTGTTCGGCAGAGGGCGTTGTTAGGATGATGGCGCTGCTACTGCTGCTGATGAGGACGATATGTTTCAGAGTTGCTTTAGGCTTTACTCAGGTCAAGTAGTTTATACTTTTCACGATTTCGTCAGAATTATAAAGCACTTTTGGCCCTGCACCACAAAGACTGCTAACTAACAGCTTTTTTGCGCCATGCTTCGCTGCTCAAGAAGGGTGAAAGATAGCGATGGGTAGTGAGTGAGTGGGAGAGAGCTTGCCACAGGGAGGAAGGCGGCATGGCAACGGGACTCAAACCCTCCCCTTTTATCTCGGTTCCAGTTTCTCCTGTATATCCGCACAGACCTCCCAGAGTCCGCCCCAGCCGCGTCTAAGCACAGCGGTCGCGTGACCATGAATTTCCTCGAACATCATATCCTATAGGGCTCCGAAGCCGCATTACAGCTGCTGCTGCCAAAGCGTCGGTGCAGGCGGCACCTACAAAGGGAGATCCGTACACGCCGATGGCATTACTTCTCGGACAGTGCCAAAAGAAATTGACAACAGAAACAAGCAACTACAACAAAAAAAGTGAATGCAACAAGACAGGACACGACTGCCAGGGGAGGAAAAAAAAACAAACAGAAGTGGGAGAAATGAGAGCTCGAAGAAGCATCTGTGCGTTCCGAGCTGTGAACGACTGCCTGAGTCAACTCGACGGGGCGAGAAAGGAGCCAAATTGGATCTGCGTTACGCGGTGAATATATTAACGCGGCGCTGCCGGCAGCGGCCCTACACCTCACGAGGAGGAGGGTGCGCAGTGGAGTGTGCTTAACAGTGGCGCGGCCGCTTTAAGCCCGTTCCGAATGACTGGCCACAGGGTGCTGAGCTCGTCGATTGCGTAACGGGGCTTCGAATTTACCAGGGCCACTAGGCGCGGCACCATTCGTGAATTGTGGGGAACTGTACGCGTCCACTCACGTCTTTCAAGCGCGACCGTTCTCTATTTGCTAATGTGTAAGTACTCTATACTATACGGGATAGAGCGGCAAAAGTGTTTGTTCTACGGCCTTTGTCCCCCCCCCCGCCTTTCTTTCATCTTGCCGACAGCTTCTTTATCAGTAATGACATTATTTATGCTAAGTGTTCTGGCCGCACTTGAAGTGTAATTCACGAAAGGGGTGAGTCGGTACTCATTGCTAGCACTAAGAATTAGGGGCGATCTATTGGACTGATGCGGAGGAAATGCGATAGCATTCCTCTTTCCCTCGCCAATCTATTCCAGTTCTGATTCTATCCCCATTATGACTCCATTGTTTTTCATTTCCCAATCTATTTCAATTCTAATTCTATTCCAAGTCCGACAGCGCAAGTGAGCAAAATGTGTCACATTGATAGATCGGGGCGAGTCCTCATACCACTACCGCGCAATGGCGCAGCGGTTAAGCGACGCGCCCCTGCACTAGTAATGCAGTAGTAGTAGTAGTAGCAGTAGTAGTAGCAGCAGCAGCAGCAACAGCAGCAAGTAGTAGTAGTAGTAGTAGTAGTAGTAGTAGTAGTAGTAGTAGCAGCAGCAGCAGCAGCAGCAGCAGCAGCAGCAGCAGCAGCAGTAGTAGTAGTAGTAGTAGTAGTAGTAGTAGTAGTAGTAGTAGTAGTAGTAGTAGTAGCTAGTGCAGTAATATCAGTAGCCGTGAGCAACACCAACGAGTGATGATCATGATGGTATAGTATGCGGTGTTTAACATTTCGAAGCGACACATGAGCTCTGAGGGGAGCCGTGTCGGGCTCCGGATTTAGTTAGACCATAACGGGTCCTTTAACGTAGGCGCACTGACATAGCACAGCACACGAGTGGTTCTGCACTTCGCCTCCTGCCGCCGTGGCTGGGATTTGATCCCGAAACCTTGGGATGAGCAGACGAACGCCAAAGCCACTGAGCCACCTCGGTGGGTCTGACGACGAAGAAATCCTCAGTGACAATGCATCAATTTCAAGAACGCTGTGTCGTAGCGGGCTACTGTATATTTGTGTCTTCGTACTCCTTGTTTGCAGTACTTTGTCTAAGATACAATGAATGGCCTTGTGTATGTTGACAAGCAGCGTTACGTAAAAGGGCGATACACTGCACTTAACCCGCCGTAAACATACCAGACGCGTTACAGAGGCGAAATTTTCGAAAGACTGCTTCAGAATCTGATATATTTTCCATCAACAACACGAGACTGAAACAGACTTCCAGCACATGTTGTTACATGATCAACTAGCGAACACTTTCGGTTACGTCTTGGTGATGTGTACAATAACAAAAGCTAACGCTGAGTTTATTTTTTGTTCAACTGTTCGTGTTTCTTGTTCCTAGTGGTCACTGACTGCGCTTCGCTTGGAAAAGCACACCTGGCCTCAGCATGCGCAAATCTGATTACTTTGCCTTGTTTTTGTTTTCTGTGCCCACCCTTGTCTCGGTCTGAGTTAGGATCGATAGTTTTGCCGAGTTAAAACCGAGACAAACAAACAAACACTATACGACTGATAAGTCTAAAACCTTCCGGCACTCGGACGCACACACGCATCACACACAGGGCAGCGCACTCAGCGGTCTGGGTCGCCGCCTCGACCACTGCGGCCCTAGACCGCGCTTTGCTTTCCAGGCACCTTTGAAATAATAAACACTGCAAGGGGAAAACGTGGAAGGGATTGCGCTTTCCGAAGACAAACAGAAAGGTGCATGCAAAAAGAAAAAAAAAGTAACTATATGAGCCGCCACTGGTGGTGCATCGGCGGTCTTCCGGTTGAGTGACCCCGACCCACACGCGTGCAGCCTTCTATCCGGCACGACGGGAACCACCGCGCTGCACTACTACGTACGCGGGCGCGCGTGAGCGAGCTGCATGTGTTCCGCATGGAGCGGCAGAGACTTCGAGCAGCAGCCAGAAGCAGCAGCAGCGCCCGCTCTTTTGAATACGCGGCCGGCCGGCACGGGGCGTGGATGCGCAGTACGCCGTATACGGGCGCGAAAACAACACTCGGCGACGGAGGCGATCAACTCGTGCCGCGTCCGCCGGCGCGACACTCGCTTCGGAGCGGCCGGTCACGATCGGGCTCGCGACAATCGGCCCATCTGCCTGCGCGAACCACCCTTTCCCTCCTCCGCCAGTTCTTTATTCTCTACGATGCTTTGGGAGGAGTGCCGCTAGCCGCCCCTGTACACCTCACGACCACCGGGCGGCTGCGCCTTTTTCTTCCGTACCCCTTTAACCCTCTACTGCTTTTTTGTTTTTCTTTTTTGTACGCGCTGATGGGATGGTTGGAGGCTGCACGCTTCCGGCAGCGACGGCCACGCCCCTCCGCCTGCGTCCCTGCGAGCGAGTCTTGGATTATACGTCCCAACTGGTCTGCCAGGTAAGCACGTTGGGAAGGCAACGAAATAATAAATTGAAGGAAAAAAAGATACAAAGCGGAGTACGCGATTGTGCGGCCATTTCTCGCACCATGATCAAGTTTCGGAAAACGGCGTTCTTAATGTCGCTTTGCTAATGGTGATGTGCTGCAAGAGAGAGAGAGAGAGAGAGAGAGGAGTGGAAGAAAAGGCAGGAAGGTTAAGCGGTCGCAATCCGGTTGCCTACCCTGCACTGTCGGAAACACAAATAAACAAAGAGAATGCAACGATGGAAAGAAGGAAAGGAGGGGCATGCAGGGTTTGCTCTCTCGAGTAGCTGCCCACGGGCTGTGAGGGAAGCCGTAGCGGAGGGTTCCGGATTAATTCTGATACAACCCGTTTACGTAAGGTGCATCATAGACATACGCAAAGCGGAAGGGGGGGGGGGGCGGTGCAGTAGCTCCCCTAATACACATGGGAGGGGGGAGCGCAAATTTTGTTCCATATTGTTGCTCGTTACCCAGAAGACATCAACCGGCGCCACCGTGAACTTTGGCCCCCCTCCCGTTACGTAGAGACCTGTACATGCCTATGACGTGCGCTGACACCGCACAAAAAACCTTCGAATTTCGCCTCCATCGAAATGTTGCCGATCTCCAAAGTCACTCCAAAGTCGGGCCGCAACAACCCTCCGGTTACGCGTTCCTCCTCTCGTCGTACCCACCTCCTTGCACGGTAACCACCCTCCCAGTGGTTGCCATGACAACGCACCCAACGGTTACGCCGACTACTACTACTACACCGACGCGAAACCGAGGAATGGGCGCTTAACAGCTGTCGCTGTAAAAAAGTAACGAAAGGAAGCGCGCAGAGCATAACCAAAATTATTATTTATGGGTTTATGGGGGATTTAACGTGCCAAAGCGACTCAGGCTATGAGGGACGCCGTAGTGAAGGGCTCCGGAAATTTCGACCACCTGGGGTTCTTTTACGTGCATTGACATCGCACAGCACACGGGCCTCTAGAATTTCGCCTCCATCGAAATTCGACCGCCGCAGCCGGGATCGAACCCGCGTCTTTCGGGCCGGCAGCCGAGCGCCATAACCACTCAGCCACCGCGGTGGCTTCATAACCAAAAGGATGGAATTGTTCGCTAACTGCATCTGTACCTGCTCCCGTTTTTCTGCAGCGATAGCTACATTACGGTAACATTTCGAGCCTTCAGCGTGGCGGTGGCGGCGCAGCCGCCCCGTGGCTGCGCCGCCACGCTGTCACGTGGTTGGTCACGTGGTGCGGAGCAGCTGCTGCTGCCGGCGGCGCGGCGCGCTGGCGACACCGAGCTGCCACAGCTGTGCGCATGCGCCGTGTCAAGTGGGACGAAGATGAAGGACGCCCAGGGAAACGGAGCGGCGAAAGACTGACCTTGCAATTCAACTGAGCAAGTTCCACTCGACCAGCTGTAGCTATCGCGACACTCCAGGTTTAACCAGAGCTAAACCATCGCCAATTTTTTTTTCGCGGCCATTGTCATGGTTTGTATAAGCGACCGTAAATGTAGTAAGTACACATCACATTTCTGCTGCGCATGTCGAACTTTACATACTGTCTCCTCAATAAGAGGTAACCACACCAGCAGCTTGCAACAACCTCAACTAAACTCAGTCGAGAAGCAGCAAGAAAACAGAATACAAGACCGGCGGAGTTAACGCGACTGGCTGTGACTTCGAGCGGTGGCGATCGTTGACGCTATATCTGAAAACACAATCGAGAGAACAAGAAAAAAGTCTGCACACTCTCTCCACATGAATCCGCTGCCAGGGATGTAATCATCTAAATTCTACGGTCCTCTCGGCCCATTCACTTTGCTCTCCTTCACATTCGAAATGTGCCCCTTCCCCCTACTGAAAAATCCTGTATGCAGGGATACCGGGTTTTGCCGGGACAAACAGATTTCATACCGGTCCAGTTTCTGACGAGCAGATTGATACCGGGACCCAGACAGGTTTGTACAGGTCCAGTTAAGCGCTCATACCGGAGAGACCGAGGCCTCCGACTGAGCTAACATGTTCAACGAGCACTGGTTTAGTTCTCAGATCAAACTATCGGAGCAGTTCGGAGCTTAAACAGGTCTAACCGGGTCCGGCATGCGCTCATATCAAGGTACGTGACTGGGGCTTACGCTTAGCTATTTCTTATTTACAAGTCTGGAGGTGAGCCGAAAAGATCTTTAGGCAGCTTGGTTGATGCAGCAGTGCACTTTCATATCACTGACTTACGAGCAACTCGCAACGCATGACTGAAAGCAAGAACGTGTGTTTTTCGTCTGCAATGTGAAAAATAGGCCTAGGATAACTGAAACACAGCGGTGACTACCAAATAGGCAAAGTCAGCTTCATAGCACTCGACGTATATAGTGCATGAAGTAGCTATGACGAATGCACTATCTTAATGGATCGGCCCAGTGGAAGCAGCTGTGAAAGTGTAACATGAAAAATAAACTACTAGCAAGGATTGAATAATGCATTGCGGAAGAAGAAAAAAAGAGAACACAATGCTTGTTTTGTTTTTCTAATTTCTTCCGTGTTTTCTTTGCTATTATAGTTCTTAGTATTTCTTTGTACTTCTTAGTTGAATCAGCCGAACTGTCGTTGGTTCAATGCTTCCTTGTGTGTTTACACCTATAAAAGGCTTAGTAGTCGGAAGTGAATTACCGGCGACGCTGCTCCGCTAGCCGCGGCTAAATGACGCATTATGCCATGAATTACGCATGTTCTGAGAGAATGACAATACAGCCAGCTTTCAGAAAATTTCGATATGCTGAGGTGTTTCTACCAAAACCGATTGTTATTAAACATGCAGGACATCGGTGGCACCTCCTGATAGACAGTAAAGACGCTTCAGCACACTTGTATACGGCAATCGAGTATAGCTACCTCTGCAATTTCTACACGGGTAAAAATATGAAAACAGCGAAAAAGCGCAGTTACACTAGACAAGGAAAAATTGCCCATCTGGACCATGCAAGACATCCGTCGCGATCTAATCAGAACTCAGGATCTACATCCGAATCCACCCATTGAAAAACATTCTTCTGTTTCACGGAGCAAGGAAACTTGCTCCGGATCGCCGTTTGGAACACATCATTATTGGTTAACGTGCTCAGATGCGACTCCGCTGCGTCAATGGGTCGAATGGCATAAATGGTTTGTACGCATGCAGGAAATAAAACACGTCCAATTGGCTTGACTTGAATCTTGACGTCGAAGTGCCTTTTTATTGTTTTTCTGATTTTTTTTTCAGTTTTCTATTTCCTTAAAAGACATCCTATAGTTAGTTTGCAGCTTAGAACTTCCTTCCAGCCCTTCTTTTCTCTTCAAGCAATTAGGGCCGCCCACTAATACAGGACCGTCCTGTTCCTTACAGGCTTCTCCTATTCAGTAAGCACGTATACCAAATCCTGTATAAATGTCACACAAAAATTTTAAATACGGCGTTCTCCAGCGTGACATATCTACACTGACCTCCACGCGAACGGTCGATTTTTTGGTCACGACATACTACTACGACCATGGCGTCATCCACCCGGAGAAAGCCTCACTGTAACGACCACAAACGCCTAGCTGTTGCAGCTTGCCATCTATATACTAAGCTCTTGTTTCTGACACTGACGTCACACCGAAGTTTTAAATAGGGCTTCCTCCTGCTTAACCTATCTTCACTGACTTTCGCGTAAACGCTCTATTTTTGTGGTCACGACATACTACTACGACCATGGCGCCATCCATCCGGAGAAAGCCTCCTTTTGTGGTCACGACTTACTATTACGACCATGGCGCCATCCATCCGGAGAAAGCCTCACTGTAACGACCACAAACGCTTAGCCGTTGCTGCTTTGCCATCCATATACTACACTCTTGTTTCCGACAGGCGCACAGGCAGGCTCGTGTTTTCTCTTTGTGCCGCTATAGCTGCTCCGCGCAGCCGTTGAGGCACGGGGTGAGGAAAGCCGGCAAAACAAACAGGTTCCACGCCGTGCCGGCACGAAACGGGACACGGCGTCTTGTGAAGGCCGCCGCCGCCGCACAGGTGCCGCGGCGGCTCCCCCACACGACGCTAAACGGTTGCCGCCGCCGACGCTGCTGCTCATTATACGCTAGCGGTGATTCGCATACTGTCGATGCCGACGGCGTAGACAAGGTGCGAGCGGCGTATACCTTCGCCTTGGCTGCCACTCGCACGCATGGCGCAACAGGGATCCCTTTTCATAGTACGCTATACTAGAGGCAACCCCCGGGTAAAGCGCTTGTCTTCCCAGTGAGATAAGTTAACTGCCCGGTCTTTAGTGGAAAAAGCACCGCTGTTTTATTCAAACACGGCAATCAAACGCATGCATGCTCGCATTGCCTTTACTTCTTCTATGTTCCTTCATTACTAGGCTGCGGTTACTATAATACGAGTTGATTTTCCTGGTTAGATATAGTATATAGTTGCGTTCAATCGCGTATGCGATGCGAGTGAAAGCAATCAGCCGCACACATTGGCTGTTGCGCTCATCCTGAGCGTTATTAGCGCACGCATGTATCTGCGCATGTTTGCCTTGAAGCCACGTTGTGAGCTGGCGCACTGGCGTTATACAGACGAAGATGTCACATAATATGCTAATGTAACCCGACGGCAGCGGTGCTCTTATGGCCTGCGGAACAACAGAGCGGCCAGCCCTCGATATACCGCGGCCTACACGAGTTGTTTGAAGTTCCCAGGGTCCAAACTCGTAAGTCAGCTTCAGTCGCTGGACTTTTCGGTCGGGCTCCTACGGCACTTCTCGTGCTTGAAGGCTTTAACAATGAGGTTGTGTGTGCTTACGTCTGAGGCGTCCTGAGGTGACAGGTATATGATGACGATAGTAATTTGATTTTTAATTGCGAAAGGAGCGCGCGGCCAGAGGGCGCCATGGCTACGGTGTTTTTTGGTCAGCAAGAGGTTGGTTAAAAGACGCGTCTTCCCCAGCCTCCAGAGAGAGCCGAGCACCAGGCCAGGGGAAATGGGTAAGAGTTCTAAAGCAGTGCATGGTGATACTTCGGCGACTAAATGTCGACTAGAAGTCGGGGAGCGGACGTTGTAGGCGTTCCTTTCGTCATCGGGACGAATCGCTTGAGGGTGTGGAACACATAACTTGTGCTAATGATCAAAGGGAGATGACATGTGGGTAGAACGGCCGAGGAGCAAATTAACTTTTAGCTGATTATTATGACGGCTTACCTGCTCCAATAGGGATAGCCACGAACTGTCGCGCACCCCCTTTTCCTTAATAGCTACTTCTCCCCTTATAGATTCTGCCGCTTTTGCGCAGCTATGAGGTCGTCCTTCATTGGCGAATGGCTGTCACGCTTCGCTCTCTCACTCCTTGACCCTACCGCGAGCCCACTGCTTAGCGTGCGAGGCACACGTATACGCAGCCCTTAATCATTAAGGTCACCCGGTCCGGTTGGCAAGGTTAAGTCATGTTATACGACCACCGCGCGTCATTGTGAATGTTAAGAAGAGCAGGATTTCATAACTGCAACCACTTAACACTCACTTCGCGTCGAGGCTGTGTCCGAGCCGATGATTACATGCTCGCCCGTGCAACGCGGAAGCGCGTTATCGCTGCCGTGTAACCGCGCCTGCTTGGCACAGGCACTCGGAGAGAGGAGGACAGCAATTAGTTACATTAGGTTATGTGCATGCTGCGCCCTTGACTCTGCGGCGGCACGAAGTACGTGTGGCTTTTTTTTCCCTCTCCCCGTATCCTGGTTTGGCGCGTTTGTCGCACGGTGCCACTCGATCACGAAGTTATCCCTCGCTCGATGCGCGGAGTGAGTGAGGAGCTGACCCCGCAGTTTTCCCCGTATATAGCTGGTGCGAAATGGGAGCGGAGCGGCGTGTATATGCAGGGACGTGTATATATGTGTGCCGGGTGGGAGGCCCGCATTCTGGATCACTGCCGAAACCGTGACCTGCTTTGTCAACGCGGCCATCGTGCGTAAGTGGGTCGTGCGCGGGAGCCACCCGCGGTGCGAGAGGCATGGCTATTTTTAAGGGGCCATTGCACACACGCGCCGTGTCTGTGGATCCGCCCTGGGACGACGTCAAGAATACTACGCTCCGTTTTTGCAGCGCTGGAAATCTATTGTACCTGCAGTGACACACACACACACACACACACACACACACACACACACACACACACACACACACACACACACACACACACACACACACACACACACACACACACACACACACACACACACACACACACACACACACACACACACACACACACACACACACACACACACACACACACACACACACACACACACACACACACACACACACACACACACACACACACACACACACACACACAGTGTCACCGAAGCCAACAGTCACCGAAACCAAGGTGCATAGGGAAATGTTTCTTTTTTTTATTTGTAGTGCTGATCAGTGGGAGAATAATACTTCGATTAATTTGTCGCTTAAAGAAAACTACTTATAAAGCAGCAGAATAAACAGCCGTGCTGCCGGTGGGATCCGAACCCACGACCTCCGAATATCGCGTCCAGTGCTCTACCAACTGAGCTACGGCCACGACTGTCCAATCTGCTGCTCTCGTGGGTATTTATGTTTATTGTGTGTAAGCGAACCTTGAGAGTGTTCACCAGCGTCACCCTCGTCCATAGCGGCGGACGTAGCACGTCCTGTATTATCGCGATGTTTGTCATGTTTGTCAAACAAGGCCCTCATTTCCGTTACATTGTCTGCTAATATATATATATATATATATATATATATATATATATATATATATATATATATATATATATATATATATATATATATATATATATATATATATATATATATATATATATATATATATATATATATATATATATATATATATATATATATATAAGGCCCAAAGGATATTAGGTAAGGAAGGACAAAACGCATTAGTGGGCACACAAAACGTGACACCAATTTTTAGCACGACAATGTAAAAAACAAGGAAGCGATAACGACGATTAGAAATTGTCTATTGGCGTCTCACCATAATTATGTATACATTTAAGCAGTGAGATGACGATTATTTTGTTTTTTTTGGCGCAAGGGCAGCTTTGGGAAAAGATTTTCATCTACACAAAGTGGGGGTGAGAGACTCATTTCCCAAGCATTTCTCCCCAGGTAAGCCGAGCATCGGGCCAGGGAAAGCTTATGCACATCGTATCGCCGGCGGGTACCAAACGGCCTTGGGGGTCGAACCCCGCATCACACGCGTGCTCTACGCAGGGAGACGCTTCACATATCATACGTATACCTATATATACAGAGACGCACGTTTTATATGGATGGCTGAGCTGCGGCAGAAACCATTTCCTTACTAGAGGCAGCTCAGGAGACTAACTTCATTCTTAGAACTATGGCCTATAAATTGTCCATGGGTCTCTTACCACTTAAACTGCTCCTCCATAGATATTTATGCCTATGCATATAATATCTGTAGACTGTCCATAGACTCGAATTGATATGGAAATCGATTTGTTGCCTGTGCAATGTCTATAGGTTGTATATAGATTGAGATCAATAGAAAAAGCTATTTATTTGCTCTTTTAGAGTTCTATGATCCATCTAGATGCAGCTCAATAAGAAAGTCGATTTCTTGCCTGTTTGCAGCCTAAAGACTTAATGAAATGTCTGCCCGAATTGTTTATGGTAAACACATAATCCAGAGACAAAATTCTACTAAAATGTACGTTCATAAATTCATACACTGTCTGCCCCCAGTGAATGACAGCTGTTTCCAGACTGTAAATTTCACTTGTAAAAAAGTCGACAGACAGGTTCCGAATGTAACTAACATTTTCCGGGACCATAGCTATAAGACAAGAAAAAAAAAAAGAAAGACGTCAACGGTCATTCGTGTCAAATTCACGCGTTGTGTTCGTTACCGGCTATATCTCCCGCCCAATACGCGTGTCATACATTCTAAACAAATTTCACGCCTTACGCTTATACCCCAGGGACCCACACTGAGGTCGTTAACTTTGCCCTGGCTCGCTTCTAACAGCTGATCCTATCCTTGTGCATGGCTTTGCGTTTAGCGTAACTTGTGCTTCTGCAGAACATTAGTTTATGAAAAGGGATGCCAGCTCTTTCCCTTTGCCTGTGAAGCAACGACGCCGAGAAAGCAAAGTAGGCGTGTGTTTGTTTGTTTGTTCCTGGACTTTTTTGAAGCAATATCCTCGGTCGCACCCCCTTTACATGCTTTCATTCGCACAGGTCGGGACGGGGGACGTCGGAGTTTTCCAGCGAGGGGTCAAGATCCCCGAGGAGCCCGCACAGGTAGAGCGGCACCTGTATAAGAAAGGGGCGCGCCGTCACCCCCCCCCCCCCCCCCCCCCGAGACTGGCCTATCTCTCTGCGAAGAAGGGGAATGGGCACTCAATAAAGACGTCACGTCTCGGCAAAAACCTGTCGGGTAGGCGACAGAAAGGGTGGACGGAATTTTCTGCCATTTTTTTTTCTTTATGCCTGACTTTTTTGTCTTTTCTGGGCGCGACAGAAACAGTGCCGTCAAAAGCACATTTCACGCGCCATACACGGGGGAAAAGGAAAGATAGACTCTCCGATACAACTTGTTTATGGCCTTCCGAACTTGTTTCAGGAGCGAAACGGCGAAGGAAACGAATAAATATTCGAACGAGAAGAAGAAAACTGTGTGCGCGCAAGCGTTGGGGAAAACGTGTTCTGGAGACGTTCCCAATGGTTCACTTTACAAGGAGATCGAATCTTGCGCTGTCCGCGCAGGAACGCAGGTACACATACAAGCATAATGAAAGGTGGGTGAAAAGAATTAGATAACACGCTACTTGTGAGAGAAAATATGAAAAGAAAAAGGAACACCTTACCAAAGAATGCTCCTGACAGAAATTCACCCCTGTGCATTTTGTACATGCAGTGCCATCTCGCGACTACTCTGTGATAGAGCCCACTCGAAGTCAGGGGCGGAATAATTGGAAACTCCTGGAGGGCGCGGGGGAGGGCAGTACGCTGTGCACCATGCGTGTTTTTTTTTTTCAGGGGGGGGGGGGGGATTTCGGTGGATTTTTTCCACAGCAAGTTCGCTGAGGGTTGCCTTTCCTATCGACCTCCGTGCACCCCTCCCACTCTACCAGGCACTTAAATCTGCTCCTCCCTTATGGCCAGCGTAGGTCGTGATGCACCTTGATCGCACGGTCACCCAGTGCACATTCTAGAGAGGTTACACGTCGGCGCTCACCTAGATGGCATTCTCGTTAGCCAGAAGGTGAACGCAGGAGTGTGTTTGGTTACGACGTATTATGGCGCCATTTACTCCGCGGAAAGTCCTTCATTCATATGTCGCTGCAAAACGAGCACGTATACGAGCGGCGGTCGTGCGATACGTCATTGTAGATACCAGGCGTCTGCGATTAGTTCACAACGAAAGGTTGGTTTGCAGTGGAAAGGAAGATACGAAAGGACAGGATACAGACATTGCACACTACCAAGCGCGCCTTGTTGCAACTTCAAGAAGATGTACTTTTTGGCTATAGCTCCTTCCAAGTAAAAGCGATTCTAGGTGCTGGTCTCTACAAAGCCTTCCATATTGGAGAGTTTTAGCACAGAGTGGTACCGTATGCCGTCACCACTTATCGCGGTTGCCAGCCTCCTGTGCGCACGCGCACATGGCACTGAGGCTCAACGTGCTCCCGCGGCTGGCTTGACCTTGGCTCGTCGGCGCCATCTGTGCCTACGCATTGGCAGCTGACGGCCGCCGTAAGTGGTAACGGTATGCTGTGTACGCTACGCTAAAAGTCTCTAATGTGAAACTTGAAGTTAATTTTCAACAACTGGAGGCCAATGGTTCTGACAAAGGTATCTGCCACGAATTGCAAAATGTTTCTAATGGATAGCTAGGGCACTTAATATCGCTTTAGGTTTGTACTTGCCACAAAACTATTACACACCCAGGTTCCGTGCTCCGACCAAAACTTCTCAATCTATCCATGTTTGAAATTGGCAGGCAGGTTAAACATTAGGATGACAAGAAATACGCTATGCTATTAGACTCTTATGACAATCAAGAAGTACAAAGAAGGGACTACTAAAGTAAAATGCTTGTATTGTTCGTCTATGGCGAATCAGAGGTGCTTGGGGTAGAAGACAATGCCAGACACGAATAAGAAAAAAACATGGGATGTGCTGAATGCGACCTCTGTGTCTCATAAACAACGGGTAAAAGGTATAGAACTGAAGATTCCGGAGCCCTCCACTACGGCACCTCTCTCTTCCTTTCTTCTTTCACTCCCTCCTTTACCCTTTCCTTACGGCGCGGTTCAGGTGTCCAACGATATATGAGACAGATACTGCGCCATTTCCTTTCCCCCCAAAAACCAATTATTATTATTTTTAAGATTGAATATATTACCAAATCAGACATGGCGGCAAGCCCCCTTCTCCAGCAAGGTGAACAACTCCTCTACATCATGAAAAAGATGTTCTCAAAAGTAAATGGGCTAAAAAAGGCTGATTCCATGATAATTATAGATGAAATGTATATAGTGGTTAAGGTATCTTCAGCCGTGCCTGAATTTTAACCAGTCATATATAGACAGAGTGAAGACAACTCACTTCCCGTCAGAACCATCGCCTTCGCCATAGAGGTAACGCGAACAATTATTTGGATGACAAGAGAGAACACGTCGGCGGGCTAGAGGTCGAGTACCGGTGACGCTTGAAGCCAATTTCATTCATAGTTTGCACTCGTGTCACCAGGGGCCGTTCCTGGGCGATCGAACCCGCCGAGTAGATATATAATATGGCTTACGGAGGCAAATGTGTCGTGTTTGCTCTGAGCCAGATATTTACGAAATAAAGCGAATAAGGAATCTGCACAGTCCTTCTGTCTTGAAGCAAACGTTTAAATGCACCGTCGTCATCTGAAGCAGCAAGTTGCCTTCACTGTAGAAAAGTGCTCAGGTGAAGCGCGTTTACAGGAGGTTATAGCGGGGCTTCTCCAATAAGAGCTCTAGTTAGTTTCCTGGGCCTTTGTCAAGCTGTTTGTACAGCTTTTAGCCCAAGCGACCATCCAATTTCTGGAAAATACATTTGATTTGATTTGAGAGCTCATGTAGAGAATGGGTCAAACGGCAGCAAGCTACCTTCCTTGTGTAGTATAAAACTAATCATCAAATGAATACAAAGCAGCAAGAAAGGCACTGCAGAAATTCAGAGCCAAAGTAAGACGGAGAAACATTAACCGAGCGATCCTGCAAAGCTCGCTTACTGAAGTGCCGAAGAATTTCGCGTACTCAAGCTGCACGGTCTATATACACGTATACTATGAGGAACGACTGTATGCCTGAAGGGTATGGATTAATTTAGAGTATTCACCTCTTAAAGGCCTCACTATAGGATCATTTTTTACTGCGTTAGCATTATAGCCATCTTTTGGCGAGGTAGCCGCGGTGTGTGTGTGGGTTAAGATGTGTGGGTCATTTGTTAGTTCAGCGCTTCTGTTGCGTCCTTTCCTACTCCTCGCTCTGATCTCTTAGGTCGTGCGCCGCTGAGATGCTTCACGTCCATTACTTATATTTAGGAAACAACGCACAACACACAACACAACATACGACAAAAAGAAGCCGACAGGGCAACTGGCAGCGCCGCTCCTGTCAACTCTTTTTCCTTAGTGTGGGTATTTGCGTCCCTCTAGCGCGTCAGAAAAAAAAAAAAAAAACGTCAGTGCTTCTTACTTGCTCTAAGGCTTTTGTAAAAACACCAGCGTCACCAGATGTCGCTGAGTGCACAGACCGCAACGCTTCAAGGAGAACTATAACTTGACGCCTGGCATCTCGCTGTCAGGCCTTAAGTAAGGGGTTCTTCTTCTGGCCGTCCGTTTATGGACAAGGCAGTGGCAGCCGTTACGAGCGCAGAGATTCATGCACGCACACACCTGCCCGCTGCACGGAGCCGCATTCGTCCCACGCCGCGCTAAATCAACGGCGCCGTCCGTTTCGCCGTGTCCTCCTGTTTTCGACGCCTCTGCGTCCCGCGGTCGTAATTCTTGACAGACCAGCCGCGCTCCGTCGGTTTAGCGGGCTCTCTCCTATGTACCTGTGTACACTGGGCGCCAGTTTGTGTCGTGGTCGGCCACCGCACAGATGCTCATCGAAGAAACGTGCTGTTGAGCTATAGTTGATCAGTTCACTTTGGTTGAAGGTGTCAGTACGGAAGGGCGGGGGGGGGGGGGGTAGACAGGAAGAAAGACAACTGGACGAAGTGCCACTTACAACTAATTTTATTGTATAAGAGGACACGGATAAAACATACGTCACGGACAGTAACAAATATGTTTGCACTGGCCGAATTGCACTGAGAGCAGTGATTTTCTGTCATATATATCAAAGCTCGGCAGAAATGGGTACATAAAACCTTTTGGAATCGCTGTTAATAAAAAAAGCACTCTGAGCGAGTGAAACTTACATACATACATACATACATACATACATACATACATACATACATACACACACACACACACACACACACACACACACACACACACACACACACACACACACACACACACACACACACACACACACACACACACACACACACACACACACACACACACACACACACACACACACACATACATACATACATACATACATACATACATACATACATACATACATACATACATACATACATACATACATACATACATACATACATACATACATACATACATACATACATACATACATACATACATACAAGTTTTATTCTCCACAAAGAAGTGGAAGGAGGTGGAGGGAAAAGCCGTACATTTGCGGCTCGAAAAATCCTCCGCCCCCTTACAGTGTATACAGCAGCAGAGTGGGGCAGTAGACAGTCACATTTTTTTGTTGCAAAGAGAAAAGAAAAACAGCACTGTATCGCATCAGACAATAAAATAAGCCTAAATAAGAGTTTCAATAGAGCACTGGATTTGGACGCCTGGAAATTTTTTTTTCGAAAATGAAACAATGTAATGACTTCATTTGCACTGCATCAAACCGAAAAGATATCGTGATGCTTCCTGGCTATTCTTTGATCATGAGGAAGGAGTTGTGAGTGACACTTGTCTTCCTGTTTTGTTGTGCACCGGTGCCTTCAACCAATATGAGGAACGTTCTAACCGGGATCTCTGAGGAACTTGCCATATTTCTAGCACAAATGTGTTCTCTGCCCCACGTGAATTTGCCTCGTGTGTGGGGTCCTCCATAGAGCTGAGTAGTGGGATACTCGCCAACTGCACTCCACGAGGTATAAGGTGCACCCAATAAATGCGCCTCACTCTGAAGTACCCCTCATTCCTTACCTGCACATTATCCAGTTAGTGATGTGTGGTTCAGTACTGCAACAACTGACTTTCCCTCGTGCTCGTTCACTTTTGAATGCTGAATGTGTTACCAGCTTGTGTGCACTCCGAGTCCATGCACGCGCCGACGAATAGCGCCGGCATGTATTTTAGACAACCACTCCTGCTCAATAACTTTGTTCGGCGCTGCAGTGGAAGCTATACGACTGTGAGCTGTGAGCTGTGAACTTTTATTTAGCTTGTGTCCTTCGGATGTGCTATAAGCGCTCGTGTTGCGTGCCGTTATCTCCCCAGTGAGCACCGCCTTCTGCGCAGCTTTCTCACTTCTTAACGAGTAATGCTTCGGCTGGGGTAAGAAGACGTAGGCTGTGGCGGCTTATAAGTCTCTCAACAAGTATTTGTGAAGAGACGTTGCTTGATCATTCATCTGCTCCACTCCAAAGGCATCCGGCGCTACAGCGTCTTTCCATGAGTGATAAAACGTAGCCTCCGCATCACGATTTAGAATCATAATGCTTCAAATACACTCTTATCGTCCCGTATAGGCGCAGCTCGAGTACGAATAACCACTACGGCCTCTGAATTCTGGCCTCACGTGAGGCAGCTATCGAAGTTCATTGTCAACATGAGATCCTGGAACGCCGAACGCGCCAATCCCCGAAGACAAATGGATGCAGCGACCCCGCACTGCACGGAAAGGTCGCGTCGCGGGTTCAAGGACACAGAGCCCGGGCACCCTGTGACGGCTACAACACTTTGTGTGCCGCCGCCGCCGGGGCCAAGTGTCCGACGAGACAAAGGAACCGGTCCGCGAACCCGGACAGCAAAAAACGGCGGCCATCAAAAGGCGTCCGCGATGCCGCAGAACAACGCCCGGTCCTGAGCGTCGTCGGCGGCCGCGCTGTTGCTGCTGCTGGCTGCTTTGGGACGAGAGACGCGCCGTAAATCACACCACTCGCCTGAAAGCGAAACGTACCAGCCGACCGCGGAGCACGGGCACGAAAGAGTGAGGGGGGGGGGGGGGGGGGGAGGTGCAACGTTCGATAAACATGCCAACAGCTGCCACAGCCCGCGCACGGCTGCGCGGTCTGTTTCAGAGCTATACAAGACGCCGCCTCCACCGCGGTCTCTGCCGCTGAAGGGCTTCTTTCGGATGAGCGGAATGTGAGGAATCTCCACGCGGGAGTGAGCTCGGCGGAGCAAAGCTGTAGCGTGGGTCTGGTTAGGTTAGCTTAGGTCCGTAAGTACTTATACATACAAGCCGAAACCTCCACACATGTCATATGTGCCATATATTCAATGTATGCCAATATATGCCGAAACTTCAGAAATTAAAAAAAAAAAGGTTGATACATTTTTATATAAAATGCCTATTTCAATTCATAATTATACTTTTACTGATATAATTATTTTTCTAAAAAAATTACTTTTGAGCCGCCCTGCAATGTATACTAGGATACTAGTCAAATGCGTTACCTATTAGATGTGGTAAAGCGTCACATCTTTTATCGCGCGCGGTGGTTTTCGTAACACAATGCGCAAATTTAAATGTTTTTCTTGCGGAATCACGATGCTTCCAAAGAAGTCTGGCGGCTCTTTCTGAACGCGCACAATGCACAAAATTAGTTTAGTTTAGTTTAGTTTATCTGTGTTTAATGTCCCACAGCGACTCTGGCAGTGAGGGACGCCGCAGTGAAGGACTCCAGAAAATTCGACCACCCGGGGATCTTTAAAGTGCACTGACATCGCACAGTACACGGGCCTCTGGAATTTCGCCTCCATCGAAATTCGACCGCCGCGGCCGGGATCGAACTCGCGTCTTTCGGGTCAGTAGCCGAGCGCCATAACTACTGAGCCACCGCGGCGGCTTGTATAAAATTAAACGCACGCAGCACAACGTTTGTGCAGGAAGAGTTTAACATTTTGATAGAAGGCGCAAGCTTTTACACAATAAACATTTAGAGTTAATGCTAAAAAAAAATGATGTGATACATGTAGGACGCTAGGCATATATGGGATAACATATCGTATGATCTAACTTGTTACAGCCATTACTGACGAAGCTGATTGTGTTCTGTTTTACGACGTAATTTACCATTAGCCTCTTCTTCTGTTAACGATCTCAGCTACATAACATTAGTTCGCCAAAAGCTGGAATTGCATGCAAGTGCATTGCGGGACCCTCTCATTTCTTATGTGACTAAAACACCCTGATCAGTACAAAATCGCGTAGTTAGATTAATCTAATCGTTCTAGTGCGTACACTGACAAAATCTGAAGTTAACCTGCCTGACCTTGAGATACGTCGCAAGATCTAGAGACTGAGCCTGTTTCACAAAATTTATTCATCATTCCTTGAAATCTAAAACCATCTCGTCGCGTTAAACGTCGCACCATTCGCACAAAAGCCGTTTATTCTCCTCGTGGCCGTGCTACTGCGTATTTGCATACATTTTTATCCACACAGCAGTCGACTGGAATGCCCTGCCTGTTAATGCCGTACTCCACACCAGTACCTTAAATTTTAAGAACGTGATAAAAAAAAATAATGGTTTATTTCGGTGTTCTTGACTGTCGATTGATCTTAATTAATATAATTAGGCCGCGGAGTTTCCGGTGGTGACTTCTCAGAAAATCCTACGGTTGTTTCCGTCGCTTATTTATTTATTTATTTAATTAATATATTTGTTATTATCGATGTTTTTCACCTACAGTTGTTAGGTGCAAACCTTGCAACTATACCGGCGAAAAAGAAAAATCTCAAGTTTACAAAGAAGCCAATTATTTTACATCGCACGCACACACGCTATGCAGAGATGGTTGCAATACTATGCTTGCTGACCGTGCTCATTTGATTGCGTTAGCTTACTTATGTCGACAGCATCCAGCTTCGAAAATGCTCGTTAAACATTAGTACTTAAGATGTTAAAAGATGCTCGGGATGATACGGGCTAGTCGCACACATTTAGTTTCCATAATAGCAGAGCGGCGACGCGGCGGCAAGTCTCGTTCTGGGGCTGAAGCTGCTTCGGTCTACATTAGTCTGTACGAGCCTGTAGGTCTGTTCGTAATGCACAAATTCCTTTGACAACTTCGTTTTCCACAAGGGAGAGAAATTTGGGCGTAGATCTAGGGGTAACCAGTAAACTGCAAGTCATGGTGGGTGTTCCGCTGGATTTTTTTAAGCAACCTCCTTGAGCACGTTGTAGAATGCTGTAAAAAGTGTTGCGAGCTGCAATCTTAGGTCCTCATTGCCAAGTTAATTATTCTGTCCACGCTTCAGTAGCCTAGCTGCTGGTGCCTGATTCCATGTATTTAGCAGAGCGACCAGTTTCACAACAATGAGAGGACAGATCTCGTAAGGTTCTCTTTAGACTCTCAATAAACTCGAGTAAGGAGGCAGATGTCTCGTATAATGAAAGGCTATTCTCAGAAGGTTTTGTGAGCATTCTAGAGCTTAGACAAGTAGCTTTTGGAGCTTCTCCCTGGAGGCATCAGTGCTCTTGATAAAAGGCGAAATTGGGCGCTAATGCTGCAGAACATCTGCAGGGGCCTGTTAGAAAACAACTATGCGGGTTGTGAAGAGGGTGTCTGATTAAAGACCTAATAAGTTATACAGAGCGCTGAACTTCCTTGCAGCTCTTCGTGAGATCCGTGATCCAATACTCTACGCCGAGATGGTTAACCCTTTTTCCCATGCATGACCTCGACGGAACCCGAACATGGCCGTAGATAAAAAGAAAAAAATGGTTTCACGGATCGTCCACGAAAGTTCGCTAATAATGACAAAAAACTTTTCTAGAACAGAGCCGGCCCGCAAACTTCAGCCCGACAAGCCAATTTGACGCGCCCTCCGGTAAGAGCTTTCAGTGCTCCCGCCATACCCTCCTCCTTCCAAGGTAACCATTCTCCGGTTGGCGATCCCTCCCCCGCTGTCGCCACATCCTCATATTTACACAGTAAGCACCTTCCGGGCGGTTCCCGCGGTAACCACCCTAAGATTATGCCCTCCTACGCTCTTGCCATAGCCTACACCTCCACGGTAAGCCTCCTCCTTATTCCAGGGTATATATACTATATACCCTTCGGATTGTGCCCGTGGCAACCATCTATCGGTTGCACCTTCCTACGCTCTTGCCATACCCTACACCTCCACGGTACGTCTCCTCCTTATTCAAGGGTATATATGCTACATACCCTCCGGATTGTGCCCGTGGCAACCATCTATCGGTTGCACCTTCCTACGCTCTTGCCATACCCTACACCTCCACGGTACGTCTCCTCCTTATTCAAGGGTATATATGCTACATACCCTCCGGATTGTGCCCGTGGCAACCATCTATCGGTTGCACCTTCCTACGCTCTTGCCATACCCTACACCTCCACGGTACGTCTCCTCCTTATTCAAGGGTATATATGCTACATACCCTCCGGATTGTGCCCGTGGCAACCATCTATCGGTTGCACCTTCCTACGCTCTTGCCATACCCTACACCTCCACGGTACGTCTCCTCCTTATTCAAGGGTATATATGCTACATACCCTCCGGATTGTGCCCGTGGCAACCATCTGTCGGTTGCACCTTCCTACGCTCTTGCCATACCCGGCCTACACCTCCACGCTACGTCTCCTCCTTATTCAAGGGTATATATGCTACATACCCTCCGGATTGTGCCCGTGGCAACCATCTATCGGTTGCACCTTCCTACGATCCTCCTCGTTTCGCAGTAACCATGCATCCTCCGGTTGGGGATTCCTCTGCTCTCACGGTGCCTTCTTCCTTCCACGGTAACCCGGTGGTAACTATACCCACCGGTTGCGCATTCCTCTTCTCACGCCATGCCCTTCCCCTTCCACAACAATCATCCTCCGAGTGGTTCACATGGCAACGCACCCCTGGTTACGCCGCCTACTACATGCACTACTACGACATATACTACTACTACGACCCGAAACCCAGGCACGGGCGCTGAACAGCTGTCGGTGTAAAACTTGCTCCTTTCATTTGAACTGTGTCCACGGGATTTAGCCTAAATTTTTGCAAAGAAAAATGTAGATAGGGAGAGAGGTGGGTGGGGGGGGGGGGGGGGGGTAGCTTCCCGAAGCAACACACGGTCTATGAGGGAAGCCGTAGTTGAGGGATTAATTCACACCACCCGGGTCTTTTTAACGCGCACCGACATCGCACAGCACACGGGCACCTTTTGCGCTCCGCCTCCATCGAAACGCGCCCGTATACTCGATAAACCCGCTGGGTTCGTGTTTCCGTGTCTTCGACAGGCGCCGCACGCATATACGTCTTTCGTGGAACGCGCGAGGCATAACATTATCGCGGAAACAAAGTTCACAGCACCGCGTACTGTACTGCGGTGGCGAAACCAGGCCGTCCCCCGTGTGACGGAAGGGGACTCGAGGCACGGCCCGGTATAACAGCGCCAAGAAAAATGCCTAATTAATTCAGTATCGATTCAGGCCACCGCAGTTTTTGCATCTGTCGGTCGGACGTATAAGCGCGAGTATGCATAATGAGGATCATATCTCGAAGTCGGCATCTCCACTCCGCGTCAGTTTGCCCGCGCCAAAGAAGCACGCGACGTGTGCAGGCTTCGTGCGTCGCTTGCAGCGGTATATAACGGAACGCCATGGGTGTATACATATGCGCGCGAGGTTTTCGTTGACACAACGCGAACGGCGACGCGCGGCGCGCCATGAATGAATAATTCGCGGCTGTATCACCGCTGATCTGTACCCGACGGTGCGGCGCCTCCTGCAAGAACAAAATCGGGGCAACGACCAGGAATCCGCCCCGCAGTCGCGCGGGGAGCGCGATAAGTTCGCGCGCTCCGTAACGTCGTGTCGACGGTCGTGCGAGGCTATAGGAAGATGTGGAATGACGTATTTTCCACTGGGGAGTGGATGATGAAGTCGGTTGAGTTCACGGCTTGACACGCAATATCGAATAGATATATAATAATAAGCCTACGCAGTAGTATCCTTTAGTTCGAACTCGCCTGATTCGAACTTTCGGTTTATTCGAAATGACGCGTTGGTCCCGTCAATACCACGTGCGTCAAAAAATTACTCGGGCGCTTAATTATCAGTCTCCAGCGCAGCTGATAACAACGAGTTTGGCTAGTACGTACCAAGGTAGCAGCAGCTGCGCGCTTCGTTTCCTACTGGCTGATTTCATTTTAATGCCGCATCATTCAGGTTGTAATCTTGCAAAAACGACCCGGTTTCTCCATAACAAAATTTCCGGATTGGTCGAGATGTTCGTGACGTCATCAGCACCGCCAAATTATAAAATATGAGCACTAGAATGTTTGAGTGCGTTCCATTGGACTATTATACGGAATTATACTAACCCGATCCACTAATCCACCTTAATCCATTTCCTGCGGTAAGTCTACTTCCAAAATTTCGGGGGCTCTTTGGAATTTCGGGTGGGTGGGGTATACCTTCCAAATGCTATCGCATTTTCCTTTTTAAGAACGCGGTTAAGAAGGCGCCCAAGCTTTTAGGTTCGCGCTGTGGACAAATGAGATCGATGTGTTTGAGCTTTGTTTTCTGTAGTTGCGAAAGTGGGCGCGGCGGGCCTCGTCATTGCATAAATGAATAATGCAGCTCTTCTGTGTAAACACCGATTTGTCTAACTGTAAACAGCGAGATCGAGAACTTGGGGAGGCTTAACGCACGTTAAAGGGGCTCTGAAAGACCCTCCGAGTAAGACACATAAACTTGCTCAATCACTGCATTGAGTTGCCACCAACATCTGAGCCAAATAATGCGCTTCTACACGGGGCGTTAGAAGGAGGCAGGGCGCCGGGGTACGCCAAGCGCGCGGACAGCAGGGCGGAAAACGCGGCAACCGCGCTCCGCGTCCGCCGACAGGCGCCGATGGGAGGCATTTCTCGGTCGCGCAGCGAGCGAGCGAGCACCGCAGGGACCGCCCCGTCAGCGCGCCGTCCCGCAACAAACGAAGCCGCGCCGCCGCACTGACGAGACAACGCCTTCGGTCGGCGACACGGCGCCGGTCAAACGGGCCCAGCTCGGGGAGGAGGCGGTCGACCGTATTTCGCCAGAAATCACTCGGGGTGACGGCGACTCGCACACTGACCGCGTCCGTGGCAGTGTTTCTTTTTCTCTCGTTTCTATTAGCTCGGTGCCCTGGTAATGCGCGCGCATTATTTCTGGGGTCAGCTGCGCGCAAGGCAAGAACAGAAGCGGTCGAGCGAATCGAGTGTCACGCGCAGGTTGTGCCGCGTTGGCATCGCGGGTGAGCTTTGCTCTTACTCCCTTCCTCGGTGCGCTCCGAACCGGAGCATGGAGTCACGGTTGTCAGCAGCAAGCAATCCAATGAACTTTTATTACGGCGCCAACAGTATATGAGGAAGTGAACCGGTTTCACGGCGTTCAACGTCCAATTTTTTCTGATGTCACAGGTTGACGTGACCAGATGAGCACACGTGCAGAGAAGGGGTAGGCTGACCCTTGAGCCCCCATCCCCCCGGCTCACACTATACCCTGATCTAGCGCCACGAAACCACCCGCTATATAATGCTGCAGACTGGGCCGTGGCTCCTTAGTTCATCGCAAGGCGACCCGTGAGCGCGCCGTCACAAAGCCACTCGTTACAGTGCCAGCGAAGACAGGTGTCCAGAACCGAGTTTCAAGGTCCGCTATAGGTGAAACTCGCAGAACTTTTGACGGTCTTTTGGTAATTGTTTTGTAATCTTCCAGTGCTTTCGCGCGGTAGGCTTGCAGTGTATAATGACATGCCAAAAATGATTACAGGAACCTCACCGAAATGGGCAGTACTCGGAAATAGTTTGAAAACTCCGTCTACGCCCGTAGTAAATATATGTAGTTTATCTCGTCGTCGACGGTTGGTGCAAGCATGAATGAAATGCGGGAAAGGCATAGCACATTTTTCTCATAGATGTGCGGTAGCCGCGTTCGGGTGTTGGCTCTAGGTCGTTTGGCTGTTGGACGGCCCGCCGTCTTCTCCCCGCTCCTACTCTCCGATGCGGGCAGTGCGCATGACCACCATGGGTGCTTTCGCAGTTTGAGGAGCCACCGCCGCTTTTCTCGCAGCCGAACAGCGCGATAGGCGTCCCTCGCTGCTTTCGGTGCTTTCCGAGCCGCGACCTTCAGTAGTTTGTCTTCTTCGCACCAGGCAGCGTGCTCAGATTTCCTCGCTCCTTTCGTTGTTTGAGGCGCTAAGGCGGGATTAGCAACGCATCAGTACTCCTACAGGCCGCCTTCTCACGTTTGTGTGCGGCTACATAAAGTTGCCGTTGGCGACATGGGCGAGGTTTTATATGTTCTGACTTAACCGTTGCTCCACTGCACGGCCACGACGGCAGTAGAGCATTTGGAGGCACAGAACTGACCGATGAAATAATGAGAAAAACGATGATTTGCAACAATTCCTCCATAGTCTACCAATTAGAACACACAGCGCTAGGGGTTCTACGGCTGTCTCGTTCGTTAGCGCGCATTTCCCCCAGAAAGCATCGCTAGAATCGCTGCACGTCGGGTCTAAGGAAAAGGGAATGGGATGAAGTCACCAGCGCTTGTATGCCCGATGCAGACACGGCTCGCGCAGCAGCGGTGCACAGGTTTCTTTATAGTGCAATGGGGTGTACAGTGGAAGGGTGAATGGTTCGTGTGCGCTGTATGGGTAATGATGGCAGGTGGCATGAATGAATGAAGTCGATGCATGATGCTAAGGACGAGCGAACGTGAGTCGCGTAAAATCAAACGAAAGTAACGAATAAATAAACGTATGACTAGTTATGATCGTCTTCCAGGTATGGTACCACCAGCGTCAAATGAAACGCGAACAAATCAACTGAAACGAGAGCACAAACAATAAAAAAATATTAGCGGCTGAAGAGGAAATACAAGAGTGGGCTGTTAGCACTTCCAAAAAGCGGGCTTTACGCCTTCTATGCAAAAATCAACCGCTCTAGTAATTCGCCTCGCTAGTTTAATATCTTACAGTTTTGCAGTCTGCGTTTCTATTTTCTTGTTCGCGTTTCATTTGACGCTGATTGTACATCTTGCGCCGCCGACAGTTCGGCGGCGCAAGATGTATACGCTCCCTGCTATAATGTAATGCGGATAACATGTTATCTTACTCTGGATTCAACCCCTCGCTTTATTACCTTTCTGACCCTTTTCTTTTAGATCACAAAGCACAACGGTGGCACGTGATCCTGTTTGCAAGAAAGGCATCCACATCCGGTGCTCTGGAGATACGCAGCTGCTTACTATACGCTGACGCGAGAGCATATTTCTTTAACCCCGTATTACCAGGTGCACCGCTTGTGAAACACCGCTTTAAAATGTTATTAATGTCTGTTTCTGCTCGCAGAACTACGTGAATTGCATACAGAATTGCAGAAACGCTCTATCCCAACATATCTGTTATATCTGAGTAAGGTCAAGGTGCCAGGTGCCAGAGTTGCACAAGGCCTACTAGAAAAATCCATGCGAAAGCTAACCCCAGCAACTAAGCATGCTGACATCTGAGTAGACCTAATGCATGAAATGGCAGGTACGAAGCTCATTTAAATTTTGTTCTTAATTGACTGTTTCTTAATTTACCACTTTTACAGTGCTTAAGCATTCAGAAATCCTCAAAACTAGATCATTTTAATTATCGTGTAATCATCATTTTCTTCATAAATCTCCTGATTTTTTTTTTGCATTTCGGCAGTGAAGGCACCATTAGTGATGAAATTCTGGAAGTTCAGAACTCTTACTCAATGTTTTCAGTCCCTGAGCGTCATAGGGCTAATATGCGCCTGCACAGCAAGACGTAGTTATGTGTGGTAGCAGCGGTAGTGACACTGCGACACAACATGAACCCGTCACTATGATAGAGCAAAAAAATGTGCCAAGTAAAGGAGTATAAACGTTGTCGATTATGTGATTTAAAGCGTTGTATGATGATTTAAGCGGACGGCGGATAAGCTGAAGCTGGTGTCCGGGGAAAAAAAAAGTGGGGGGGGGTGCAGCCATTCGTCCAACAAAGCTCTTGAGGGGAGGGGCCGCGGACAGGCGGTTGGGGGGGGGGGGGCGGTAGCACATGCCACACCATGTGGTACAGTGTCAGGGTGCCTGTGCAAAAGCTGCATGTTGGAGGTGTGGTAGTGGCGGTGACGGGCATGTCGGTTTTCAGGCCACGGGGAGGCGCCCTCTGTTTATAGCTGCCTGTACGAGTATATAAGGCAGCTGCCTCTCTCGAGAGTGTGGGGTAAGCTGGGGTGTAGATGCGGCAGTCCTCACCGCGCACGCGTGAATACTCTGCGCAACCGGTTAGTGAGGGTACACTTCTGTGGACCCTTCCCGTATGAACACAAGTCAATATATATATAGCTAAATGTAAGAAGGCGAAAAATTATGCACCAATCACAGGTGGTACTCGGGTCAGATCCTGGCCTGATAGTATACCTCACGTACACCTATATACTTAAATACGCCTTTATTTTCCCGCATTCATGTCCAATTTTTTGCTTCTCAAAGTCGTGCGTTTCAAGCTAAACAATGTGTGTATGCAGTATTCGTGTACGCCACCGTATGCAGAGTTGAGCGTGCAGATCCTCAAGTTAAAGGAGGGGGTGGGGTAATGGGGGGGGGGGGGGGGGGGGTTCGGCTCGGTTCTGGATGGGCGGCGCTCGCGAATGCCAGGCACGATCGGCGACGGCAGCCAAACATCGCACCGCGCGCTAAGCACGTCGATCGCCACCGCTCGATTGCGGCGGACGCGTCGCCCGAGGGACCCTCGCGTGGCTGTTTTACTGGTCGGCACGGTCTGCGAGTGCGTGCGTTAACGGCGAGCGCTAAAGCCGAGTGAGCAGAACGTGATCCGAAATCGTAACGCGCCAGAAGCGAGTGCACGTGGAAGGGAAGACAAAAGCGGGGCTCTCTTTCTGGTTTTAATTGTGTCGCTCTTTAGCGCGTCGTCAGGTGAGTCCGTTTCATTTGTCGCGCCCAAGGCCGACCGGTCGTGGGCGGAGGCTCGTGCGCTCGAGTCAGAGACGACAAAGCGCGCGCACAAAGAAAGGTAACAAGAAAAAGGTGCGCGATCCGTATTGAGGCAATGAGAACGACTGCGCTGAGGCACTGGATGGCTTGCGGTTGGCGTCCCCGACTATCGACTCCACCCGTCTACGCGTGCGCCGCGGAGTGAGGAAATAAAAGGAAGGATATATAAAAACACCGCTGATGCAGCGATATCTTGAGATGGAAATTTTCCCATTAGCCTGGGAAATTCTTTTCGGCCTCCATTGTCCGCAAGGCAGCATCAACCAGATTAAGGAGCCAAGTTAGTTTACTTAGCGAAGAGGAAGAGCAGTGGTGTTACGCAGAAACGTTGTACGAAATATTGGTGTACTGCACGTACGAATAAGCACTTCAAGGAGCAGTTGCCGTCGTTATTTTGTAACGTTACTAGTAAGGTCCGCACCCTCCAGCACACGCAAATGCATCTTTATGAGCACAGAAATTTCAGGGTGCTCTGCTGTTAGAGTTTGCATATCTGAAAGCCGAAGCTCTGAGCTTGCTTTGATTAATGTTTTAGAAAATGCCTTTCTACAGTTATGTCAGTAATCCATACATGCAATTCTGCGAGAAGAAACCAAGATTATTCCCATTTTTACGATCTACATCGCAATATGATGCGCTGGGAATTACAAGGTTAAAGCCGAGGATTGTATGAATTTAGCGCCTTTCCGTTACTTTATTGCTTCAGCTAAGGCGGACTATTCACTCCGTAGATCAGTTACTTGGTATTTAATAAATGCTTGCGTTACAGATCAGCACTGATGATGTAATTTCGAAATATATTCCATGGTTGCCTAATTTTAATTGAGAAGCATCCTGTAATTTTTTTTTCTCCGAACAGTTTTCCCCTAGACACGCCAACCTTCTAAGTTCGTTTCAAGTTATAGATGACGAATTAAAGATAAATTTGACTCGTGAGAGTAAACTGTGTGCTCGCTGCCATACTACTCGCATCTGTGAATTTCTAAGCAAATGCTTGTGGGACTGCTTTTTGAGCGATGAGTTTCCTAAGCCTGTCACAAGTTCGCACCCAGAATTGGCCCATGAAATCCGAAGGTTATGCACAACTCCATTTTCACAAGACGACTTTCGCGATGTCATCGCCAGAGCGTTTCTCCCCGAGGCCGGTATTGCGCCAACGTCAGCTGACACCAAAGTAAGAAAAGCGAGAGAAAGATACGTGGTAAAACAGAAGCATGCATTTGCGCAGGTACTAATTACGCAGCCTCCGAACGTCTCTTTATGAGTTTCCTCTTGGCTTGGCGAAGGTCGACTAGTCATGCGACGAACGTACAAAGAAAAGACGAGACTGTTCGAGGCTCGATTTGTGAGATACGCATGCCCACCGGGGCGACCAATGGAGAATCCCTACTTCCTGCCAAACGACAATGAAATAGGCACGGACAAAACTAAAGCAGAAAATCAATCGCGAAACATCGTTTCTTTCCATAATCATTCAATGCACTGCCGATAGCAATGCAAAAATATTGCTATAGTCGGATACAACTCAAGAACAGGCGAAAAGAGGTTCGTGGGGCACAACGGGCGAATCCTATAAGATGAGGAAGAAAGGTCAAATAAAAAGGCGGAAGTGGTCACAACAGGCGAAAAGAGGTTCGTGGGCCAGTCTTTTAGCAGGATGAGGACAAAAAATCAAAAGAGAGGAGGACTAGTGATAGACCAGACGAAAAAAGTACGTGGGGTACAACGGGCGAATCCTATACGATAAGGAAGAAAGGTCAAAGAAAAAGGCGGAGTGGTCAAAGCAGGTGAAAAGAGGTTCGTGGGCCCGTCTTTTAACATCATGGGAACAAAAGGTGAAAAGAGAGAAGGACTAGTAATAGACCAGACGAAAAAGGGTGTTCATGGGGCTCAACGAGCGAATCCTATAAGATGAGGAAGAAAGGTGAAAGGAATAGGAGGAAGAGGTCACATCAGGGGAAAAGAAGTCCGTGGGGCACGACGAGTGAATCCTATAAGATGAGGAAGAAAGATCAAAGTAGGAGGAAAAGGTCACAGCCGCGAAAAGAGGTTCATGGGGCACAATCGGCGAATCCTATAAGATGAGGAAGAAATGTCAAATAAAAAGGCGGAAGTGGTCAAAGCAGGTGAAAAGAGGTTCGTGGACCCGTCTTTTAACAGAATGGGGACAAAAGGTCAAAAGAGAGGAGGACTAGTGATCAAGACGAGGCGAAAAAAAGGTTTTCATGGGGCACGACGGGCAAATCCTATAAGATGAGGAACAAAGCTCAAAGGAGTAGGAGGAAGAGTTCACAGCAGGCGAAAAGAGGCTCGTGGGGCACAATGGGCGAATCCTATAAGATGAGGAAGAAAGGTCAAATGAGTAGGAGGAAGTGGCCAAAGCAGGCGAAAAGTAGTTCGTGGGCCCGTATTTTAAAAGGATGAGGACAAAAGGTCAAAAGAGAAGAGGAAGTGCCTAGTACCAAACATTCGGTTGAGTTGATTTTAATAAAACAGTGAAAAATGCATTTTTAAAGCAATTTTGTCTTCACGCAGCGGAGATCATCACTGCGCTGCTGTTTTTCCGCAGCAGAGTATATGCCTTCGGCCAAACATCAGCCGAGACAAATACAAGTGTCCACTTCGCATTCCCAAGATGGATGCAGCGTCCTTAAAAAAATTCACAGTGAGCGTGTCGGCTTTTCCGTCTCGGCAGCTCTAGGAGACTCTTTGAAAAATGAATTAAGAGGTGAGACTTGCTATACCGAGTGTTTTAGTGAAGGTTAGCCAGAATTTTTTAGACTAAGATTTTTAGGTATAAAAGTTGTTTCTGCAGCACAATAATCCTGTGTTGGCTAATATGAGAAAACAGATGAATAATGTTAATTAGCCCGTTAACTAATTTCTAATAATTAACTTTTTAACTATTATAATTGAGCGCCTGGTTGCAATTAGAGATTTGTAGTCGATCGTCAGTAATAGCCATACCAGTTTATTAGAATTTCGAATACGCGATTACCCTCAGCGCTGTGACTCAACAAAATTCCGGCTAATTCGACTAGTTGCGCGCACCGGAAGGGTTGCTTTGCCTGCGTGCTCTTCGAATGCGCATGCATTTTGGCACGATGTAGCCAAAATTTGTCGAGCCACAGTACCGAGGGTAATTTGCGTTTTCGAAATTCTAAAAACTGATATGGGTATTGCTAATGACCTGCCATAAATCTCTAATTGAAACCGGGTGTTTAACTGTAATAGTTAGAAAGTTTATCAGAAATTAGTTAACCGGCTAAGTAGTGAACTTTACTCACCTGTTTTCTGATGGCCGCCAAACGCAGGTATTATTGTGCCGCAGAAGCTGCCTTTATACCTCAAAAAGCCTATTTTAAATATTTCTGGTTCACCTTCGCTGAAGCAACCGGTATAATAATATCAACATCTTGTTCTGCATGATGAAGCAGCACTGGAATTAGTATCGTTACGCGGCGGCCTGTTGATTTGACCACGTGATGATGAGAGATGTAGAATATGTCGGAAGAAGGGTATTAGAGATGGACATCGAAGATAAGGGGTGCGGGAAGGACTAAACAAGATGTGGAGATAACTGGTAGACAGAGATCTTCGGAAGAAGTTGTCAGGGGTTGCAGCTGACGGTAGGAATAAATAGGGGGCAACCATTAGAAACAAGGACCCCACGTAGTCAAGCGGAATAATCAAAAGGAAGAAGAAATATGGCGGCAGTTGGTCACGGTTTGCCGATGTACATCGATAATATACCGAAGGAGAACTAATGCTATCCAATCATCTCGTATACATCAGCGTCAACAAACTCAAGGGTACGTAGCTAGTGTAGACGTCCTTTCTGGTTATGAAGTGAGCGGCCTCGTTGTCGTATATGCGGCACTAAGCGAAGAATCATTACAGCTGGACGCCGTCTTCAATAACTGATAAACTCATAAGCGCAAAATGCAAGAATGTGAGAGAAAAAATGGATGCAATGCGTCTGTGATCGATCGCGAGCAAGTCCACGTGAGAAGCTACGGAGAACGGGTTCTGAGGGGTGCAGTGCATATCTTAAGGGAGAAGCCCACGCATTCCTCGAGGCTATCGTCTACACCTGCAAATACTCGGGTATTCTCCTCTGTTATCTGCAGATTATGTTAGGCTTGTATTGTCGAGGAGTGCTCTCATCGAGGTCCATGTGTTAAAGCGCTATAGCTACATAAGGGGCGATGACCGTCCATTTCATGAGTTCGACGTCCTCACAGGTGTCGAGCACGGGTAGATTTACTTCACACAGTGGAGATCACCAGGCACACAATACAGGAACACACAGGTCACACAGGTGGGCCTGCTAGGACAGGTGGACAAGAGAGCGGACAAGTTTGAGCGGAAACGCGAGACTGGACACAAGAAGGGAGATTAAAATGCAACCGTAAATGCACTTCGTGTATTAAAATAGAGCTAGCTCTGAGACTTGCCTGCCCATACAGATGGCGGCACCTGTAGGAACACGAGAGAAGAAGTCTCTGGCACGCCACAACTCAGCCGATTCATCCAGCTGACCGTGCATAGAGTAGACATAATAATAATTGGTTTTTGGGGAAAGGAAATGACGCAGTATCTGTCTCATATATCTTTGGACACCTGAACCGCGCCGTAAGGGAAGGGATAAAGGAGGGAGTGAAAGAGGAAAGGAAGAATAGGTGCCGTAGTGGAGGGCTCCGGAATAATTTCGACCACCTGGGGATCTTTAACGTGCACTGACATCGCACAGCACACGGGCGCCTTAGCGTTTTTCCTCCATAAAAACGCAGCCGCCGCGGTCGGGTTCGAACCCGGGAACTCCGGATCAGTAGTCGAGCGCCCTAACCACTGAGCCACCGCGGCCAATTTGCATTTTAACGAACGTGAAGCAGCGGCAGGAAATGATTATCAATGCGTAAGAATGAGCAACCGTTCGAGACACTTGCTTGAAGTGAATAAAAACCAATCTGTTCCGTTCATTTATAAGCAAATTAACGAGGGGGCATACACTTCAAGACTTTTGGAAGACCAGGAATGATGTAATTTCTGAGCGATAAAGGTCGCCTTAGCGGCTCCTACACCGAAGTATCCGCCAATCCCTCCAATAGCCAGCGCCCACGCAATATAAGTGTTAATAATAATAATAATAATAATAATAATAATAATAATAATAATAATAATAATAATAATAATAATAATAATAATAGGTGTTCCCGATGCAGCGCTCAGATTCAGCTAGCGCATTTTCGTCGGCAGGACTGCGCCGCGCCGACTTATCGAAGGAAACGCGCAACAAGTCGGTGAACCCAAGCACGTCCATACTCCCCGATTCAGTGCGGCCATATCCGGCAATATACACTGGAAAAGAAAAAAAAATGTAAACGCGTGCACGACTGTCGCGTACTGCCAAGCCCGATTCCGGCTCCTTTCTTTACTTCTCCCTCTCTTTCTTCTTATTCTCACTTTCTGTCGTTCTTGTTTTCTCCCCACTCTCAGCGTGCACCGCGAGCCCCGCGGGCACCCTTTCCGAGATAAGCGCGGCAGCGCGTGTTAACGAACGCCACGACTGGTTTCGGGTTCGACACTCTCGCGCTGACCGCCGTGGCAGCACAAACAGGGCGACACCGAAACGCCAACACGTCCCTATCGCGTGCGCGATCGTGGGCCCGCGCGCGGAGAGCGAGCTGAACAGAGCGAGCGCCATTTTCCGTCCGCAGTTGCGCGGGGAAGCCTCTCTCGGAAAGCAACGCTTTGCTACGAGTTTGGTAAACGCCAAGAAGTCAGTTCTATTAGTGCTATAGCATTTCAAACCTCATCGGAGAAAACATTCGGCGGCGACCGGCGCCGTCTGTCATAAAATTATCTGATTGGTCGACGGGGTGTGTGACGTCATGAGCCCACGTGACACTGCCAAGTGGCTATTAGCAGCGACGGAGGAGGGGAAGCAGGCCTCGCGGTCTTCAGATTTTAATGCCATCACATTCTCAACGCGTAATGCGGGTAGGTGTCCCCTAATTTATTTTTACATTTTTGCATTTCGCAACATTTCTTTCGGCAAACAAGCGGTATTGACTGCTGCACAGGCACGTGCAGGGTTAAGCGAAGCACTGTGTGGGTCCCGACCTTATGCACTCATGTGCTGCGCATGAAAGGAACTAAGAAAGAGAGAAATGCCCATTGCGGGGTTTCTCCAGAGTAGACAAGGGAAATGGAATCGACAGGAAGAGAGAAAGCGATGATGAAAAGTTCTGCTGATGACATAATACAATGATCTACATGAGGTGTCCAGGGCACATTGCACACGGAAACACACGAACTGACACAGTCTAGCACGAACACGAACGTCAGTATACAAAAGCACAAGGCAAAAGGTTTGATTCTCACAACCGCCTCCATTTTCTCGTGAGTACTTTCGCTCAGAACATCCTGAAATGGTTGCCTAGTCACGTGACCTCGACTCCGCGTATCAGGTGACCAAGATCGGGTGGACACAGGATGCGTAGCCCTAGCAACCCGTATAGCTATACCCTGCCGGGCTCATCTGTTGACGGACCGAGGTGCGCGCTGCAGGGGGCCCGTCCTCTTCCCCTCTTCCAGCAAGCGTCGCTCTTGTCGGGCTACATATCTGCACGCCCCATTAGAAGCCGATCGTGAGACGCATATCCACGAACCGGCCAGCCGCAAGCACTTGCCGGGCAGTACCGTGCAGCACTGTCGCAGGCGCTCAAAAGAAGTCGCTGCAGTCCGCAAGCCATGCGACCGTAGAACATCAACTGCGTATCAGGGCACGCTTCAACGCCGGTTAATATCGGCGAGTTCCAGGAGGTCGGGCAGGCGGTAGTGTATACTCTTCTAATTCCGAAAAGCACTAAAAGACTTGCACGCCGGATTTTTCATCGACCCAAATTTGCCTCCGCACTGCAGTTCAACTGAATAACAGGTCAGGTGTATGTTCAAACGGATAACATATGAGATCACCCATGCCTCTATAAGCGCACGATTGAAACAAGGCCGCGGAACCAGGAGGATAAGTTACGCATGTACCCATGTTATTCAGGCGAAGCTCGGAAGAGGAAGCTGAAAAAGAGGAGCAGTAGATGAAGAAGATGGTATTGGAAGAATGCGTGGGTATGTGCCATGTTTACTGAGGTAAACAACAACAACAGCAACAACAGCATGCACTTCTTTGAGAGCTCCTTCAAGAAGAATGGTATAGCGAAGGCTCAGTGATCTGCCACCAATAGCAAACGCGATCGTTGGGAATTCACGTCTGCAGCAGTTACGCCCAGCTGTTCGGAGGTGTATCTGGAAATATTTTAACAAACAAGGCTTCGCTGACAGCTTAGTGTTGTTGTTGTTGCCAGGAAGAAAGAAGAGGAAATTGCACAGGCCTGCTCACTGGCTCAAGACGAGCCACAATCGCTACCGCGTGCAGACAGTAGGAGAGTTGAAAGATGGGATAGAAAGACAGGATAGTAAAGACGCGCTAAAGACAAGGTCGATCCCGGAGGCAGAGCAATACCGGGCCAACCGGTGGCGGGAGTGAAGCATCCTTCAAACTCTCCGCCACATTTCCGAAAATAAGTCCAATTGGACCCGTAACAGATAGTCTACGGGGTCCGGACATTCGCGCACATTCCTCGACAGCTTAGTCGACTGCAGCTTGCGATGTCGCTGCACTGTATTGCTACTGCGCTGCTCCTTCGCTACAGCTCATGCGCTCTCTCAGTAGTTGGGGCGCCCCTGCAGCAGCTAGCACAGCGTGTGCGTGCATGTATGTGCGGCTGTGCAAGTGTCGATACTCTATCTCACGCGAGGCGCGCTGCGTTGAATTTCAAGTAGGGCGTTTAGCGCGTTGGCGGCGCCTCCGAAGGTTGAATCGGTAGCGCCTTCGGAGCCGACCGGTATGCCACGCCGCAGCAGAGCGTTGCTGGGTCGCTCGGCGATGTCGAAGCCCGCGGAAAGCAACGAAGAACAAAGACGCTGCGAAAAGGACGGCTGCGGACGCTGGCAAGGTCCTGTTCCTATTAGAATACAGCTCGAGTGGAAGACACTACGACTACACGAGGGAATTGCTGGGTCACGCTCGGACGCACTGGTTTTCGAGGAGCGTGAAGAAATGAAAAGATAGAGAAGAAGGCTTGATGGACGGAGCTTATCAACCGAGGCAACTTTAAAATGTGCCTTGAGGCGATGCGGGAGGCACTGGTCGGAGGAGACTGTCGTTTCCCACCAGGTGACGCGCGTCGTGTGCTTTGAGAGAAGGTCAAGGTTGACCTGATAGCATTTCGGGGACCTGCTTTGCGAATACTTTGAGGAAGTTAGGCTACTTTGTTTGAAGGTGTACTAGTGTCGCAGCCGATGCACACGCCTGGTCACGGGAACTGCACCGAGGGTGTCATATGCGAGTCAGTGTTTGAACTAAAGATTAGACGAGGAGGGTGAAAAAAAAAAAAAGCGGGGACACTTAATGCACCTTAACATTGGAATGAGATAGCATTAATGATCCTCAATGTTGCTACTTTCGTGTTTCTGCGTCATTTTTTTATGTGTTTCGGGGTTGTTCAACAGACACTCGTCAGCACTCAACCAGTCCATCCCGATCCCTGAGCTGAATCAGCAGATGAGTTTACAAGGATCGGTGGGCTGGATGAAACTGCGACCACGGGAACGTTGTGATAACGTCGCAAGATTACGGGATCTCTCTCGAACTAATTATCAATTTAATTCCCACCTGCCACGGTGGGCAGGTTGTGATGATGTCGCAAGGTCACGGGACCTCTCTCGACTAAACAGGGAATTTCGTCTTGAACACTGGCGGGGTTTGGGTGCGACAACTGCTGTCGTATTCATATATACTAGTACGGGCTAAGTAAAGAGGCGGTCCGAGCTTTCCTCCTACGTAAAACAGCATGCACTTTTGAAGATTTGACGCTGAGATGGCGTTCAAAGTGATATCAACAGCCACTACCCTCTTACTCCCTTCAATTCATTTGAAGCACATGCATGGTTACGTGTCCTATCACCTTCTGGAAAATTCCGCCATGCTCTTGGTCCAAGACATCGAGCACGCTACTCGATACTGGAATCTTCTGGCTAGGCTCTCTCTTGATGATGTAAGCTACTGCGCCGTCTGGGAAGCCTACTAGTGACAGCGCAAATGCGATCCGAACCAACACCTAAGAGTTTAGAGAGTGCTGGCCGAAACGGCAAAGTCAACATGGATGGATGGATGGATACGGCTGAACCCTTTAAATCGGGCACGACTGGACGACTGGACGGGCAGTGCCATCTGCCGGGAGTACAGGAAACTAAGCCGACCGTCCAGCAAACTGAAAACTAGCGGCAAGTTGAACCGGTTCTTAGCGGTTCTGTACGACATGGTACTTTTCTATTTTCTTTACTGGGAGGCGTTTTTGCCCAGCAGAGCTATTTTGCAGTGCGACAGATCCGCTTTACGCAGAATACAATACTGTCCCGCTAAAAAAAGTGCAGCTGCTCCGAGGCGCGTATGTTGCCTCTTTTTGCAAATACATTTACAGCGCTCAAGACGGCATTGGCATCCACGTGTGGAACCACACGTGCGTAGCTAACACGTGTGGAACCAATAAATCACACTGATCACTGTGATTGACTTCGCTCGTTATCAGTATTATCATTTGCCAGTTTGTATTGTAAATTGCACATTACATGAAAACGGTTGCATCTCAGCTACTTGAAATGGCGAAGTTCATGGGGCGAAAGTGCAAGAAAACAAAATAAAGATACTGCACGTGACCGCCATATACTTGTGGCAACGCTGCCAGTTCGAAATCTGTCGAATAAATAATGAAGTTGGTTTAACTGGCGAAATTTCGCGGAACGGAGGCGACCAGTTTGCGTGCCAGAAAATTAGCGCCTCTTCAGGGGCCAGCTACATAGTATATCGCAGTGTTCAAGGGCGTTACACAGGTTGGTTCAGTGAAGTATGCCGTGTGGAAAATTTAGCACACACAAAAAAAGAGCAGAGAATACAGTAGAATGTTGGTACGTGCACAAGGCTAAGATTCAGCTCATTCACTTGCCTCCAGCAACTGCAGCAGCCCATACAATACACCGCAAATAAGGTTAAGTAAGCAATTGCTGCCAACGACTTAATCATCAAGTGCCGGCACGGTCGCGCCCCCTTTCAGGTGTTGAGTAAGTTTGCTGTCATGCATAAAGTCATGACAGCGCGGCATACGTTGCGTTCGTGATTTCGCTGCCTGCTCTGCACTGCATGTAGGCGTGTCGAGAGCGAAAGCGCTCGAGAAACACCAGCGCATATCACGCAAACAACCCTCATTGAGCTGTACGATGCATGGAAAACCCGTTGTATAAGCAAAGTGTAAAGTACACAAGCGCCATCAACGCGCGCGCGGTCAACCCGGGAACGCCTCGCGAATACATGGGCAAGCTCTTAGCATTCAGGACACGGTAACGTTGTTTGTTTGGGGCGGCCAGGCGCAAGCGTGCGTGGAGGCACGCTCACTCTTCGACACCTGCGGAGAAGACACTCGCATTTTGACCACTGTGCGAATCGCCGCCGCAGCCGCCGCTTAACGTGCAAATGAGAAGCAACGTGACGGAAGATGTATGGCGCGCAAGCCCTGGCGCAACGTCGAGTGGGACGCGGGCACGGCGGGTTGCCTGATTGCGATTCGACTCCGAGGCTGGGAAAGTGGCACAGCGTATACACTTTGCGTTCAATTACCCGCGGCATCTTTCCTTGCCGACCTCTCCGTCGCTTATGCCGCGGCGAAGGCGAGGTTTTAAATGTGACAAGGACTGTCTGCCTAGGCACGCACATACTCAGCTCGAATGTGATTGCCGTATAACGTCGCCACACGCTTCCAGTAAAGTACGCACGCGGTATTTTTTCAAAAGTTTTCGGACCGTTTCATGGTTTCTGTTTCTCCGTTTCGGCTTGATAAGAAGCTATATGAGACTCGAAGCCTCGCTAGCGACGTGGATAGGTGACTGCTTGGCATCTTCTCGGTTCTTGTTCGTTCCTCACGTTCTTGGGAGCTGCTCCGAGCCCGCACCGTAGACGGACTGCGCGCTAGGTTTAACTGGCGTTTCTCTGAGCTGATTCATCGATCATTTAGCTCGATATCCTTTCCTTAATTCCGGGTTAATTCGTGGCTCATCACTGAGTGGCTCATAGGATTAGCTCATTGCTGCTTCGAAACTTAAAGCCTATTATAGTAGGATGCAACTTAAGTCTCCAGTGAAGCTCCGCGCACGTTCAGGTCCGCAGCACAGAATTCCTCCACGACGCAAAAGTATTCCGCTGTTGAAACTTTTCTTGTTACCTATACAAGAAGCGTAATTATAACAAGATAAAAATGACAAGCTCTAGAGTTTTGATACCTGACTTGATTAAGACACGCTAACATTGAAAAGCTTACTTCATTTACTGTTGCTATCGGCCAGCGGAGTAATACAGGACGCCGCGGACCATGACCCAGTGTTAGCAACTGCTGTTTTTTAAAGTTGTATCCTACCATAATCCCAATATTCGGTCTTAATGAGAAAGCTTGGCGTATTCATCGATGTTCCTCACAAACCGCTTATGACTCCCCTTAGGCCACGTGATTTCTCACACAAACACTCAACATTCAACGTGGCAGCAAACATTAAAATAATGTCATAAAATTGTTATGTAAGTTGCAGTAACGTTATATGTTATATTGGAACGTTATTGTAATGTTTGAAGTTAACAAATATAAAGTTATATGTCATATCATAAAGATTAGGTTATTATTCAAAGCAAACACTATGCTAATTCTGTATTCTAATCATTATTATAATGTTAACAATCATATGGTTTGTGGTATACATGGGGGTTTAACGTCCCAAAGAGACTCAGGCTATGAGGGATGCCGTATTGAAGGGCTCCAGAAATTTCGACCACCGAGGGTTCTTTAACGTGCACTGAACAATCATCAGATAATGTTATGTGTTGTATCGTAAACATTAGGTTAACGTTCGAACCACGTCGTTTTAAGATTAGCTTCTAAACATTATTATGGTGTTTAAATCATAACTATGAAACATCATCAAATATATATTTAAAGTACCGGTTGTCAGAACGTATCCCCGTGATATTAGAGTACTTTCTCAACTAGCAGTACTTTTCAATAAATCTCAGATTGTGCCTTCCAGTAAATACATGCACATGCCCATTTATTTGTTAGAAAAATTGCTTGTTACCCATTCACCACTGTCACGCATGGGACACCCTTCAATAACGGCAATATATAAGCTTGTCTCTGGCATTCGTTCGGATGCGAGTGAGCCGCATGTAATGGTGTACCGTAGAACTCGGGTCGTCTTCGTTGTTGGCCCTTGCAAAACGTTGATTAAGTTGTGTACCTCCACAAGTAGCGGGCCAGCATGCTCTTGCAAGGTTACTTTACCATTCTAGAGAAAGTTGCATCGATATTGTTTGAATGTTTAAATACGGTTAGGGCGCGGTTATTCCAACGTTTGTCTGTAACGTTTCAGAAACGTTACAAAAAAGAAGGAGAGGTTAAGCACAATGAAGTAACGTTCGATCCTAAAGAAAAAAAAGTAGCATCTTGTAACGCTCCGCTGCTACCTGAAATGTCACGTTGGCTTTGCTCCCAGGTTACGTGACGAATTCGGTTACGCACAGACACCTACTCTACGTTGTACACCTACTCTTAGTGATGGATGAAGGAAGTATGCCAATAGTGCCTTTTATATTGCCACTTCCACAGAAATTATATCCTGCAGTAGGATACAAGTTAAGTCTGCGGTGAAGCTCTGCCCACATTCAGGACCGCCGCAAAAAAATTCCTACACGACAAAAAGTAGTCCGTTGTTAAAACTTCTCTTGTTACCTGAACAAGAAGCTAACTACCTGACTGAATTATAAGCTCAAGAATTTTGATACGTCTGGCTTGATTAACAGAGTCAAACATTACAAAGCTGATTCCGTTTACTATTGTTATTGGTCACCGCAGCAACAGAGGACGCCGCGTACCATGCCTCATTGTCACCAACTGCTGTGTTTTTAAGTTGTGTCCTACTATAGCATACCCAAAGTGAAGCATTTGTTTGCGTTCGTCCTCTCACTCGATCGGTCGCCATGCGTTTATGAGCCTGCTGTGTATTTGGGTGAACTCTTTCGATTTGTCGAACGGTGGCCCGTATAGGATATATTTAGCGTGTGGCGTAGCCGCATATCCACTAAAATTCCTCTCCCAGCCACTTCTGCATTTTCATAAGGGGAAAAGAGGTCGTCAGCGGCCTTCAGAGGGATCGGCCCCCGTTAAAAAAAAAAAAAAAAAGCTCCCAAAGTTTTCGCCGCTCCACGAGCGGTAGAGACAGCGATAGCTATTTCAGAACCCTTACGAGGCCGTCCACCCACAAAACATGTTGGATCATCGCCATAATCATCATCAACCTAACTACGTCTGCCTCAGAACAGACTCCTTTCCCGCTGGCCTCCAATTAACCCTGCCTTGTCTTGCAATCCACTCCGTTACACTGAGGGACCATCGGTTACCTGTTCCCCTCATTACATGCCCTGTCCATGTTCATTTCCGCTTGCTGATTTCATGAAAAACGTAACCGCAGATGGTGCATTCTCGACAGCGTCCACACCCAGGTACACGCGCCTTTCATGGCTCAGGCCTACCTAGGCAAGTGTAGACGATTGCTAAAGACTGCGGTTAAAACATGCTGCAAACGGCGTTTACCGCGGGGAAAGTTTATCATACAAGTATAAAACTGGGATATTCATTTGACATTCGAAGCTGACAGCCGAACGAAGCTTTGGGACCGCATGAGCATTCTGTCCAGAAGGCTTCGGCTTATTCCACACTCTTGAGTGGTAAGTTTTTATCGCTGCACGAAACGGCACGCAGGATTTCCGTGGCCAGCTCACCTTTCCGAACGTCTTCCAAACAAGGCGGTGTCCTGTCGAGCCGCAGCTTAAACCTCGGCGCTCATCCGGGGCCACGGAGGGCGTCCGGCTCCGCCGCTTGTACAGTCTAGCGTGGCGCGAGGCGAGGCGTTTAAGAGCTAGGAATCCCAGCGTCAGGCATGCTTCGCGGGCTCACGCAGGGTGGCATGGGACTCGCAGGACCAAGCGGACGCATGCAGTGTGGTTTCGTTTGCACGAGTTCCACGAATGAAGGCTCGGGGGTGGGCGATGCGGCATCGATTTTCGGGGTGGTGGCTCCCGGCCTTCTAATTCGGGGGGCGGACCGCGTGCTCGGAGTCCGCCAATAGAACTCCGGCCGCGGTGATGGAGCATCTAGGATTTACACTTGGGACATTGTAATGCACGTCGCACCAACGCCTCCTCTTCGGGTGTGCGATTGAGCGCGATCGTGGGGAAGCAATGCGCGAATTACGCACAGGCTGTAATGAGGGCGCATTCGAAGGTATTTATTTACGGATTTCCTATGTCCTCGACAGCACTGAGTAGGGGGTGCGCACGCACGCGCATGCGCACACGCACACACACACACACACACACACACACACACACACACACACACACACACACACACACACACACACACACACACACACACACACACACACACACACACACACACACACACACACACACACACACACACACACACACACACACACACACACACACACACACACACACACACACACACAGAGAGAGAGAGAGAGAGAGAGAGAGAGAGAGAGAGAGAGAGAGAGAGAGAGAGAGACTTCACTCGTGCCTTGAGCTGTAAATGTTTATTAGCACATAGAAACATGTTACACATAAGTGATATACAGAAGGAGGTCCTAGAGCTCATCGCTGCAAAGTTCAAGCAGGCTTCAGAGAAAGATCGGCGAAATTGGACCTAAGTTCTGCATTGAGGGTATGACGCGATAGTGTTAATGATTTGATGTCCATATATGCGGAATTGGTTATCCTCTACTTTATACATTCATAGATCCATATGAGTCCTCATACCCCTCCTGGCGCAGTGGTGCAGCGGTTAAGAGATGCGCCACTGCCCTGCGATGGCAGGTGTTGCCACCGGTGGGGCTTGTGAGACCCAGGTTGCCCTTCCCGAGCAACCTCTCTAGACTCATAGTCACGTGACCTAGGTGGCCTACCTGCCACATAGGGTGGCCATCCAGGAGGCAGGTGGGCTACCTAGAGCACGTTTTCCAGAACCCGGTGGGCAGACCTCACAGACAACGGCTAAGTGGCGGAAAAGAAGATCTAGTGAGAACACACTCAAAAAGAGTGAGCCAAAAGATAAGGCCATGCTCACAAACGACATCTGACTTGATTGGCTCGCGCTCTATTAAAGGTAGCCAGAAGTTTTAGTCAAACTACCGCCTATTTTGCTTCGAGTTCCGCCCAGAAATGTTCCGCCACACGTAGTCAAGGGATGGAACAACTGAGACGTTGAACCGCCAGCTGGCCTATCCCTTTAAGTCCCAAATTATAATGTACCGGGCCAGTCTCCATTATTAAAACAACCACTTTGCGCATCCCTCCCCAGAATAAAACGAGATAGCGTTGTTATACTTTTCCATTGGCTCGAAATATTAACGGCACCAGTTTGTGACTTTGTTTCTGGTGGATTCTTCAAGAAACAAGACGAAACAACTTGCGTGTCTACGTCCAGCCTTGGTCAAAAGTCTTAATCGCCTCTACATAGCATGCGCACGGGAGCTCTCTGCTTGTTGAGCGAGCAGTGCAAGGCAAGGAACTAAGGTCACGCTTGCGCTTAGCAAGTAATTTTGTGTACCATTCTTTTTTCAGAGACAAGGACAATGGTCTGATTCCGGTTACTGCTGAAATAGACTAATACGCTTGTCTGCGTAGCTGCCTTCCAGAAATGACTGTACCAAAGTAGTAGTGGTGCCGCTCGCAAAACCACGAAGTTCCGTATTTATCTGGTCCTAACGAGCACCCTTTCCACGAAATTGGGTACCGAAAGCGATACTTGTTACCATCAGATACGAAATAGGAATGGCGCCAGTAACAGCCTAAGCATCCCTGCCATCACATGAAGGTTTAGCCATTGTTATAGCTCACGGTCGAATATGAACCCACCGTGGTAGTAGCCTTTCGGTGTTTGCGGCGTAGGTGTCTATCATTTGAATTTTGAACTTTACTGTCCCAAGCAAGTGTTTACATATGGGAATAAAGAACTTCTGGAGTTGTTAGGCCCAACTATACTCCCCTCTGCTGTTCGCTGTTTTCTCTCGGCGTCAATCATTCCCAACTTATTAGATGTCCCTGCTGCTGTTAAAGACTGAAGATGATTAGTCGCTACGACTGTACGTAGGACGACCTGTTGAAGCGCGTGTAGACAGCGAAAAAGAACTCGCACGACGGTTACGACTATGTAGCGCGAGATTCAGCGATAGCTGTTTAGGCGTCTAGTCACGTGACCACTGGTGCAGTGGTCACGGGGTGCACCCCTGCACTGGCAGGCGGCTGTTCCAAACAGAGCCGCCCGTAGGCTTATGCGACTCAGGTTGACGGCGACGACGGCGACGGGAAAGCCAGGGACGGGCGCCTATAACAGCTCTCGCTGTAAAATAACCGTCTGGGAATAACGACGACTAACGCGAAAGCAAAAATTAATGTCACTTCATTCTTAAATCTGCTCAAAATTTTGCGTTTTCTCTGTTCCCGAACATGAATATCGGGTGCTTGTTAGAATCGGGCAGTTACGGTAATAACTGGTATGCTTATTGCTTTCGTCAGCGCTAATGGGAGTACGCCCCGGCTTCTCGTTCGCACACAGGAAGGAGAGGGACGGCAAAGAATGACAGAGAGAAATAGCTGGCATTGTTTAAGCAGGGCAGTTAAACGGTGTCCGAAGTCGATTCGCTATCGCCCGAACTCCCACACGCACCCATTCACGATCGCTCTCGTTGCTGCATACATGCATATTCAACAGGGGGTCGCCTCCAACGCGATACTGCAGAAAAAGAAAATTCAACCTTCCACCAATGGCAACTGGCGGAAGAGTCATTTATCTTACGATACGATAGTCAGTGGGCAAGTTGGATACATAGTACGCGGCAGTACCAGATTTTCGATGACGTTTGCACAGTGTCGTGTTCTTGTACTGTTTCAGCGAGGAGAGAAGCTTTAGGTTGAGATGACCGCGCAAGAACACCAGTGGTCGGCATAGGCTGGCTCATGATCCGCCGACAGCGGCTCTGTTTCCCACAACGATGTACAGTCTTTGCCAAAAGTAACCAGGCTAGACGGGTTGCTTCTCAGTCGTATATTGAAGCTATTATGCCAGCCCTCAAGCTCTAAATCTCTGCACGTGAAGGAGAACTCTTGTCCTCACCTTCCAAGAACTTTTTGGTCTTTAGGGAAGCCGTAAGCGCTCTACTATAAGAATGAGAAGCAAAGGCTTTGGCAAAGGCTGTACGCTTTTAAAGGTGAGCGAGCTACGAGTACACTGTGCCATCGTCGCATACATGCACTACGCAGAACTACTGCATACGCACGCACTGAAGGCCGCAGGAGCCGCCGTCATGCGAGCGTACCTTGGAGCTTTCGAAAGCGTCGATTGTTTTGTGGTGTGGGCGACAGACTGCGCTTGAGTGGAACCTTGGGAAAGCGACTGACCCACTCAGGCCCGTGGGACCCGCTTGAAAATTCTATGAATGCAAGTTGCTGCCTTCCGTTGTACCTGCTATAACCTGCGCTCGGCGCAGTGACGCCGTCGTCGCCAGGGGCCGCGTGCACGTTCAAATAGCCTTGCCTTTCCCGGCCGCGCCATCGAGACTCGCTCGCTGTCCACACGGTCAATTTGAATGCGCTCTTCGGACTCACTGGTCCATTGGGGTGCATGTGGGAAGTCTCACGCAACGGTTAAAAAGGAGGTCCTCTCATGCGGCTTAATTAACTGGTTATCGTTCCTTTGCTTCTTCATTTCGCTGTTAACCTACCGGTGACCACGATGGGGGCGACTGTTTTCATATTACTTCCCGTGTAACTATTTCTCTCGGAAGTGTCGACGAAAACAATTTTCTCGCGTTCACGATAATGTGCTGATCACTTACAACGTGGCTGCTTCTCGAGGGGGGAGAGGGAATAAACTTTATTTTGGAGCATTTATTTATTTATTAAGTACCTGCATCGACAATAAGGCATGGCAGCAGGGCGGATTTCATTCGGGGAAAAATGGATGGTGTTTCCACGCTCAAAGCGTAGTAAAAAGTATCAGCAGATGTAATCTGTGAGACTCGAGGCGGAAGAAGATTCCAGGCACGCACTGTCTCGACAAAAAGAGAATACCGCAAAAGGTCACCTTTAAAAGCGTGTTCCTTGCCTTTCAAAGGATGATCTTTCTTAGGGATATATACGAAGGTGGTTTCATGTATTTCTCTACTAATGTCATTTTGGGCATGATATATCCCTACTGAAACGTTCCATACGAATCGCTCGTATGTAATTATGGGAATATGGAGTCCATACGACGTGGAAAATATATGGACATCCATGCGTTACTTGTACGGAGTTCATACGTTTTATAAATATTCTATATAACTTCCATAAAATGTGCATAACGTCATATGGAGTCCGTAAGCTTCCATACACACTTTTCGTATAGTCCATACAGACTCCATACGCTCCATATTGACTCCATATAATCCATATGAAAAATATATGGAATTATGGGACTCGCCTTATGGAAAATTTCAGGAGGGATGCTATAAAAAGAGTTTCAAACGCATGTTTCTTTTGCCACTCTTTTTGTCCGGCCAGTGGAGAATATGTTTAGCCGATGTCAAGCAGAGTTTTCTGTCAGTTTCCAAGGACAAACCTGGCAGCCCTGTTTTCTATTTTTGCGAATTAACTCTAAGGCGTAAAGATCCCAGCATACGCATGCGTACTCGAGTGTTGGTAGTACTTGTGTGGAACCATTTTTTCAGACCATTGCGTAGGGAACTGAAATTTTGTCTAAAAGAACCGATAACTAAAGCCGCTTTATTCGTTGAATCATTTATGTGCCTAGTCCGTCGCAAGCCCGAGTCGAAAAAACACCTAAGTATTTGAATTCCTTTGCTGCAGCTAAATTAGCCTCACAGATTCGATACGTGTGTTCTTGGGAGGAGAGCTTCCTTGTACAGGTTACGTGCATACGTTTGCTCACATTCAGTGACATCTTCCAACGTACACACAATGTCCAAATCATTCTGCAAAGCATCATAGTCACTATGATCGGTAATGACTTTGTATAAGGCACATTCGTCGGCAAACATTCAAAACGGTGATATAATGTTGTCTGTGATGTCATTAATAAACAGTAGAAATGAGACCCCGGTACTGATCCCTGGGGTACTCTGGAAGTGACTGGGGCATTTACCAAAGAAGAACAGTGCTGGCGGAAAAAGAGGTATTTAGCAACACATTTGAGCACATGTTCATCCATGTTATGAGCTCGAAGGTTCGATATATAGGTAAGTAACGCGGAACGACATCAAGTTCCTAGGAAAAATCCAATAAAGCAAAGTCAACAACTAGTTGCCTATCAATAGCCAGAGCCAAATCATGCGTGAATTCTTCCAGCTGTATAGCGTATGAGAATCCCCTACAGAATACGTACTTTCTGTCGTTAAGAAGATTATGCTTTCAAGATGTGTCAATATAGAAGACTAAATTACATGCTCCATTACATTGCAAGGGATACTTGTTAACGACACCGCTCTGTAGTTCTGAACGTTGTTGCGAGGTTCACAGACGCTACATGTGCCAACTTCCACTCACGGTTTAAAGATTGTTGAAACAACCAAGGAAGATGTAAACTTAATACCCGTGAGCAGTTCTTGACAATTGCATTTAGGATATCATCAGGGCCACAGCCTTTGCTCTATTTTATGTTATTTAGCAATCGATGAACACCCGTTATCGAAAAGGACACCACCGGGATGCGATCTACTTGAATAGGATTTGACTTATCATTGTGAATAATGGTTCCATTGTATCGTAAGGCATGGATGGAGCTGTCATCTCTGTCATTTCGGCGGACGTACTACCAGAAATCCTTCGGATCCGCTGCTAATTTTTGCTTGAGGTTGAAAAAGTAAGCCTTCTTTGCCAAGTCCTTCATGCGCTTAAAATTACCTTTATTTCACTGACTACAGCAAAATGAGTGCGCAAGTTATTTCTCTTATATTCAGTATACACTCGTTCCTGACGGCGAACCAGAGAACGCAACTCAGCGTTGAAGCACGGTTTATACCAGGCGCGCTTAACTGACAGCACCCGACATGGCCCAAACACTTCGTGCAGGAGGCACAGCTTTTGTTTCAGTAAGTTCCATAATTCTTCAATGCTAATTTTTTCAGCAAGCGTATCAAATGTTGGGAAGTATAGGCTTCTAACGTATATGTGATTGCCTCGTAGTTCGCTTCGCTATAAACATAGATCATTCTTGGTGGTTTTACAACCATATTTTGGATGAGAACATCAGGTACCATAATGTTGCGATCGCTAATTCCGGGAAAAACATGCAATTTTAACGTAAAATGTACCAACAACTCGAGAACGTGGCATGTACCGCCACCGCGTCAGGCTTAGCGAACATGCTGTTCAAATGTGAAATGGTCCAAAATCCCCCAAAGTTTAGAGTACACAGGTTGTTTTTTTATTACGCCTAATTAGTTGACAAGCATGGCTTAATTATGCATAAACTTTAATATTCACTTTATGGTCTGGTGCGTGCCGTTTAGTTGCAGAGGGGGTTACGAAACGACCGACCCAGTTCTTTGTAACAACGTATCTTCGGCGTGGTCGTTCTTTCAAGCATTTAAAGAAAGCCCGAGAAATATGAAAAAAAAAAACGTGATCGCGCTTTTTCGCTAGCGTATTGTAGCGCTGCCAAGCGCGCCGTGCGCGAACCAAGCGTCCGCGCTCAACATCTCTAAGTGAGCGGCCGACGCACTCTCAGCCAGGGACTCCGGAACTTTTTTTGGGTGTGTGTGTGTGTGTGGGGGGGGGGGGGGGTGCAAGACTTCGAGCTTATTTTGTTATTTATTTATTTAATGCTAATTTACATAATAGATTTTATATTATGTTTATTTTTCAATGATGAAAGGTTGATGCAAATGGTCACGTTGTGGTGACGACGCTCCAGCAGTCAGGAAGACAACGAAAAGGCTTCCAAAAGAAACCGTTTAAAGGGCTGATGACTCCCGCCCACTAAGAACTGAATGGCCTGGCGGCGGCGATAGCCACCAGCGCGCTCGGCGGTCATCGGACTGAATGTCTGCAGTTCTTGGCCGCACTCAATTTAAAGCTGGCAGGGAACATTCGAGATAAAGAACCAAAAGCAACTACAACAAATTAATCTGGAAAAATGCGGAAGCATTTGCACGTGGCCACGATCAGTGGAGATAGGTCTGGTCGGATCTCGCATTACAAAACAAAATGATTAACCCGCGTGCCGGCGGTTTTGAGTGCGAACGAACAAACGGGGCAAAAATAACCACGGCAATATAAAATGAATTGAAATGGGAAGGTTTATAGGTGGGAAGCTTTACGCATGAGGAGTGATCAATTGCATTAAAAAAAGTTTGTTCATAGTTTGTTTAAATTCTGCTAATCATGGTAATGTACACGAGTCAGACAGTCGACCTCTGTTGGGACATGACTGGTTTAAGTTACTCATTTACAAAATGCTTTACACCTGGTTACGAAGCCAAGTAGCTCAGCCCCACTGGGCTTTGAATTAATTGAGTCCTAGAACTGAAGTGTTTCAATTGCCAGAAGTCTGGTCCAAGTGCAAGCAATTGGAGACTGGAGAGGGCGCTGCCCCCTCTGCAAAAATGTTGGGGGGAGGGGCGACCGCCCCCTTTGCACCCCCCCCCCCTCCCTTTTCCGGGGTCCCTGCTCTCAGCATAGTATTGAAATTGTGTCAGCACTTTCTTCCTGAACATGGAAGCGCACGCCGTGATCTGCGATAAGTGATAAGCAGAACATCGACTGCAAATATAGACGGGCCAGGATTCAATTCAACGTCCCAGCCGCACAGCAGCAGCAACAAAGATTATGCTGAACGTAAAAGCGCAAAAAACAAGGACGAGAATAAGACGAGAATAAAGTTGCGCTTTTACGTTCAGCATGGTAAACCAACTCGCCCAAACTCGGCCTTTATTGAACAAAGATTATACCCCTGTCACACGGGCACTTGTAAGGCCTTAGAAATTAAGGTGCTTTGCCCCAAAGGCGCGTGACGCGCATCTACACAGCAAAGCGTCGAGACCTTTGCGATAAAGGTCCGTAGCAATAAAGGCGGCTGTCAGTGGCCTTAAAGTTGCTTAAAGGAGCAACCCAGACGGCAGCGCCAGCTAGCGAGGTCAAAGAATAAAAATTGACGCAATTTTTAGTTTTGAAACCGTAAAAAAATATCTAATTTATCTTAATTAATGGTTAATTTTGCGTTACAGTGCACTTAACCGTAGAGGAAGCTATGACTAAAGACATCCACACTGCTAAGAAAGGACTTGAGCGCTTTTCAGCAGCCGCATCGACACACACGTGCTTGCGCATCTCGCTTTGCTGTTTTTTCTTCGTTTGCTCTTTGTTGAGTGCGTGTTTTGAGTTTGCTTGTGTGCACAAAGACACAAGCAACAAAGCACGCTTCTCGAACACAACGAGGAGCCGAACGGAAAAGTGCGCCTACCGTGGTCGGACCGAGAACGATGAAAATAGAAAAAAGAAACTTTGTTTCAAAATATCCGTTTCTCACCGTCAGAACGCTCGTTTATTATCGTGATAGCTACTTTTTCCAACATAAACGAATGCACTCTTAGCTGAAGTGCTACCGTCTGCTTTAATTTCATAATGTTACTAGCGCCGCTTCACACACAGCGGTGACTTTTGGCATTCACGGAGGCCGCGTTCTAGCTCCTTTGGATTTGCCGTGTAGCAGCGTCGCTGCTCCTTTTGGGTTTTCCTCCTTTAGTGCAATAAGACAACTTTACGGCAAAGGCTGAGAAGAAGTCCCGTGTGACAGGGGTATTAGATTGCAGGATTGCGGAAAAGGCGAAAGTGACGCCTCGCACGAAAGTTTTTCGACAATACAGAATTAAACCGCCGGCGAGAGCACATAGCGAAAAGTGTTCCGATGGAACCAGCAATGCAAGACAATAGCTTTATAGCGAACTGCGAAGGAGACCAACGTGCGTGAAGAGAACAACGTTGAAAAGGGCCCCACTCACGAAGCCGGTTCCACGCTCCATTGTCGTACTGTCAGCGCTGGGAATTGGTAGTCGAGGGTCAGCCAGACCAAAGGCACAGTGTGAGCAACTGAATACGCAGGAAAGTACAGACTCGGCATCGACCCAACTCATTTAAGAAGCCGTGGCCCACAGAGGCACCCCTGTCCAGCGGTATTCCAGCGCCGGGCACGCACCATGGACGAATGAAGCTGATAAAAGCACTGACGGAGAAGAAGTAGTCAGCAGCGTAACATGCGTGAGCAGAACAGGTTTGGTTTGGTTTATGGGTGTTTAGCGTCCCAAAGCGACTCAGGCTATGAGAGACGCCGTAGTGAAGGGCTCCGGAAATTTCGACCACCTGGGGTTCTTTAACGTGCACTGACATCGCACAGTACACGGGCCTCTAGAATTTCGCCTCCATCGAAATTCGACCGCCGCGGCCGGGATCGAATCCGCGTCTTTCGGGCCGGCAGCCGAGCGCCGTAACCACTCAGCCACCGCGGCGGCTAGAACAAGACTGCCACCGTCATGCCGCCTGTTCCATGCACCACTAACGAAGTGTCGCCGCTGGGAATCTGCAGTCGAGGGTCAGCCGGGCCAACGGTACAATGCGAGTAACTGAATAGGAAATTTTGGCTACATCGCGCCAAAATGTGCTTTCGAGAAGTTTGCAGGCACAGCAACCTCTGCAGTGCACGTAACTCGTCGAATAGACAAAATTTGTTGGGCCACAGCGCCGAGGGTAACCGCGTTTTCGAAATTCTAAAAACCGTTATGGATATTACTGACGGTGGGCTACACGCCTCTCAATAATTGCGAAACCTAACATAAATTATAGGTGAGACCAAAAGAAGGAAGGACTCCCCGCTACACTAATGTACCGCGGGTAATGCGAAACCTAACAGTAATAATTAAAAAGTTAACAATTCACTATTAGTTAACCAGCTGCTAGTTAGCACCTCGAAGCTATGGAATACACCGCTGACAATGCTATATGCCGAAAAAAGCGCTATCATAACTCCAAAAGCCTACTTTTAAAAATTTCGTAAAGTCTTAGATGAGACGCCCTGTATAATTTCAGCACCTGGTTATGCTGCTGTCGAGGTGCGGCCTATCATTGGCGAGATCTGACACTGGGGGTTTTAGCGCTAGCGCACTAAAAACAGTAATATGGAAAGGGTGTAGACAACACAAAGCGCTGATCGACCTACGACTATGCATTCGCACGCATATGAAAGCAAAAACGCAGCGCACCTAATTCCGTTATGTGCTGTCAATGCGACAGCGTTAGAAGCTGTTGATGCCTTTGTCTGAAGTGACTGATGTGGCTTGGAAGATCCAGGTTGTTCTGCCCGAGCTCTTCCCGCACCCTACCTGCCACGGTTGGCGGGAGGAGGCTTCACGCAAACGTACCATGTCTAGTGACGCCACTTCCCTCCAGACAGTGAGCATTCTCGAGCCTGGTGACGTCACGCCCCTCCAGCCAATGAGATTTCTCCGCTCTGGTGACACCCCCCCCCCTGATGACGTCATTTCCCGCCAGCCAATCAGGACGTTTCTTGACAACGCCGGACGGTCGCCGCCGGTATTTATGCTTCATTGAGGCTTCTATAGATGCTATCACATAAAACTTAAAGTCTGCAGAACTACAATGTGAACCACTCCATTGCCCTTGCGTTTGCGCTGTGCTGCAACAATATATCCTACGTTTCCATATTTGTGCTTGTAGCTGTCATATAAACGTTAACCGCGGAGCTTTCAGGGGAGGCCACCATTTCAGAAAAAAAAAAACCTGGGTGTGCCACGCTACTAGTGTTTTTGCCTGAAGGAAAATGGGAGGGCGGAATTGGTAGCATAGCCTGAAATGCACTGCAATGTTTTCACTAAAGGCCGGGATTAGTTGCACACACTGAACATCCCGTTAACAGGTTGTTATTCAGTATTCAGTGAACACTATTCAGTATTCCGCCGTAGTGCGAGTACGAACGGAGCTCGGTTGTGCCCGACTCAGTTTATTATTGTTGCTGCTACTTGGCCACAATAGGCAAACCTACATTGACGCCTTCCACCCTCTTTCGTGGTGCATGCAAATAAGGGTTTAGAAAAATATTATTTTTCCCTAGTGATTTAGACTGGTGTTACTGTATGCCCACCACGCATGACCACTTCTGCGTCATCGGCGGCAAAGCTAGCCTTCGCGACTCGGCAAACTACAGGTGAAATCGTCGAGAAAATGTGTCCCCAACAACTTTCTTGCGCCACACCAGGCCCCCTAAGCGAGCTCTTCTCCCAAACCATGACTTCGGACGTCAGACACACGACTAATGGTTTCTCCTAAGACAGCACGCAATGTCATTAGAGGGTGTTCAACGGAAGGAGGCACCCTTGCCTTCTCGTCATGTCTTCACACTTGAGTGCGGCAGAACTGTCGTGGTATCATTCACGGCCGCCCCCTATACTGCATGCATGGTGATCAGAGTCGTTAGTTTAAAACCAACGAAAACCTAACGCTATCAGCTAACATACAAAATTGCTTCATTAAAGACACTAAGCGCGCACTCTTTACAGCGTGGAAACAGGGAGCTCTCCGAGCCGTGCAACAGCGAAGGCCGCCCGTCCAATTACGAGCCAGTTCTGCTGAGACTAATGGGCGCTGCGGGCGACGGCCGTTCAAGATAACCCTTATGCGCTCGACGCTGACCGGAACCGCAGCGGCGTCTCCCTGGCTTTGCGCCTTCGCTATCCGCGTGGCGTGACTCTTGATCCCCCCGCCATTAATTAACGGCAATTGAGCCCCGGTAAACCGCACGCGACGCCGCCGCTTATAATGCCCTTCCCCGACGGCAGTGACACGGGCTGCGCCCACAGTGCATGCATTCACGCGCGTCTAGCGCAGGAAGTCGTTTGTGTGGCTGGCCGCGAAGCCGCCCGGCTCGCCATCTCCAATTGCAGAGGCATGCACGCAATAGCGAAGGGCTCGCTCGCACTGGCGCGTTGGACGCGCCAAATGAGCTCTGGTGTGTCCTCAATGTGCAGTCGGCGCTGGCACGCGGAAAGTTAAGCACGCATATGTGAATGGCTCTAAAGCTAAACTAAACGTGCGGTTATATACGGTCGGAACGCACTGACGATCATCGGCCTTTTTTTAGGACGGGGCGATGAGCTCATGCATGAGGGCATCACGTGTTGCTTGAGCGTGCAAGTGGAGTAGACACACAGCGCCGCATCACCCCTTCCCCCTCCCCTGTTTTGTCACCTTACATATCAATTACGTTGAGCGGCTGCTAGGTGACTGATCTACGTTTGGTTTAAGTTGTTTATCCTCATTAATAGAAGAAACTTCAGGGTCCAGCTCTGAATTTAATTTTCCCCTCAACCAAGGAAGCTTGTGAGTACAGAGACCTGGGCGATTGTCGGGACCCGTAGAGTATCTGTTAAGGGTCCAAGTTGGACTTATTTTTGGAAATGCGGCGGAGAGTTTGACGGATGCTTCACTCCCGCCACCGGTTGGCCCGGTATTGCACTACCTCCGGGATCGCCCTTGTCTTTAGCGCGTCTTTACTATCCTGTCCTTCTATCCCATCTTTCAACTATCCTACTATCTGCACGTGGTAGCGATTGTGGCTCGGCTTGAGCCAGTGGGCAGGCCTGTGCACTTTCCTTTTCTTTCTTCCTGGCAACAACAGACATACAGACAGATCTGGCATGCAAACCAGAATTTCATTCACTTTTGTGCCCATACTTTGTGGCAACACTTTTAAAAGTGTATACTGTATATAGTGACACATATAAGCGTCCTACATTGGCCACATGAGCGCGTTGGAAGGAGGACAAGTCATCCATTGTAGGCAGTTAGGTCACAACAAAAGGATGCTGAAGAAGAGGAAGACGTAGTAAACGAAGAAGAAGAAGGTGGCCTCGGTGGACTTCGCGGTCTAGAGCATCGCTTTTCGCCGCCTTGCTCGAGGCTTTTGCCACACCCTCATATGGGTGTCTAATTTGTCGAAATTACAATGCCGTAGCTGAAAGATGTCTTAGCAAACGGCTCTTCGGCTCCTGGCCCCGACGAAGCCATTTGCGGCATGTTAAACGCTTTAATTCAAATTTCACCGCACGGGCTTGCAAGCATTGTCAACTGCTTCGTGAGGTATTCTTGGATCAATATAAACTTGCAGAAGTCGTGCTCATGATGAAAAATAGAGTCTTGGGTATGTTCTCGACAACAATAGGGCGATTTTCGGAAATCTGTACCAGACTGAACAATGAAAGGCCTTCTCCAAATCCACCTAGCCCAGTTTATTTTCCGTATCAACATTATTTCTCCACGACAGATTGGTTACTGACCAGTGGACTTTGTCAACGCACGCTGATTTGGAGAGCAGAATTTGTTTCACTGGGGTGGTCGAGAGAGATTTCCGCTTTGGTCTATTTAGACATTACTAAAGCGTATGACAGCGTCGATCACACACTTCTTGTGTATAGTTCGATGAACTGTCACCTTCCGAACTGTCTTGTTTCCTGTATTCAGGAATATTTCTTTCTAGAAGGGAATTATTTTGTTTTCAACACGTGGTCTCTTCTCGCAGATGCAAGCAATCTACAGGTGTTCCTCAAGGTTATGTCCTCTCCCGGATTTTGTTTAATGCTTTCCTTTCTTCGATTCCTCTGCCTGGCGATGCCCATATCTACGTGTACGACATCTCCTTTTCCTCATCTGCAGACACACACACCGTGTACTATTCGCTGCAATCTTATCTTTTCGAACTAGAGATATGGCTTGGTTCTCTTCCCTTCTCACTAAATGCCAGTAATTGTGCCATTACCGTTTTTCCTGTTGTTCAACTATTTGGGAGTTTTCGATAATTATTTGCACTCATATCCAGCACATCATGGGTAACTATTTGGGTTTGTTGCGTCATGTCGCCTATACAGAAGGCCCGGCACTTGACGAGACACGCTTGTTTTGATTTATAAGCTTTACGTCCGTCGCATCCTTGAGTTTGGCTGTCTTTTTTTTTTCAGGATGTGCTGCTTACAAACTTGGTCCATATCTCTTATTTGTTGAGAGGCAAGCCTTACAGTTATGACTTAGTTTGCGTAGTTTTGAGGCGAATAATATTCTTTGTTATGAGCCTCTGTTCTTTCATTAGAAATGCAGCTTCAGCACCTTATGGCTCATTTCTTCTTAAAAATATATAAAACTTTTTAGTCTTGTTTGCAAACTATACTTGTTTACTTTTTCGGTTACATTGGCCTAGCTTCGGAAGGCCGCAGATGTTCTTCATTCAATCGCTTTCCTCTCAGTTGCAGGTCGATATGCGTTGCTTTGTCCCTCCCTATATTAGCCTTTCATACTTTGTGGCACGGGCAGGGACACTTTATTTTTCGTTATTTTTTTATCGTCTCACAATAATTTTTGTCCCTTCATATCCGTTACACTTGGATTTTGACAACACACACCAAACAAATCATGCAAAGTCACAATTCCTGATGATAATTAATATTTCAATATTTTTCAACGATCAACCTGACTGTCTAACCATGGTGTCTGAATGTATTTTGTTTGCAGTCGGTATCACTCTCTTATTCTATGATAAATGTTTGAACTCCCTTAATTAAAGGGCAGCTACAGAGGTTTTAGAATTTGAAAAACTTGAAGGGGCCAAATGCTTGAAACTTACAGTTAAAGCATGCGAGCTTTCTTGGGCTAGCATTTGAAATGGTGACGAAATCGCCGCTTAAAATCGCGAAAGGCCTTCCAGCTTCTCCACAGCTCACAGCACCAAATGGAGGCACATGATGACGTCATCTACGGTACCTTTACATTTCCAACGCATAAACGCTTGCGTTGAAGGAAGAAAACCAACGTCCCTGAAGGCAAAGGCTGCCGAGCGTCACTTGGCAGCATCCAACTAGGCATGGCAGTGTGTGGTAGACGGGAGCGGTAATTTGAAATCCTACCATCCGTGACGTCACACTAAGCTTCTCCGCACTTCACCGATGCTATGAGGAGAAGCCTGAAATTTAGTCTTCGATTACGCAATCATTTTAAAAGATGGCGCGAAAAAACTCCGCATGCTTTACCTACAGCCTATATAAATTTCAATGCTTGAATATCGTGCAACTGCCAAAAAGTGTTGCATTTAACCTTCAATATTGCACTTAACCAATATCTCAATAAATAACACTGCAAATCGGTCAGCTGAAAACAGACTTTTGATAAACACTTCCAAATCAAAGTTCGTATATTTATTTCTCGGTCCGTATATCTGGGAAACATATCACCTTTATACATAAATTCACATCCTGTACATTCTTCTCACTGCTCATTCCTCGGTGTTATATTCGACAGCTGTCTGAAGTTTAGCATGCATATTCAGCAGTTACAAAGAAAAACTTCACATGGTGTTAGAGCATTGCATAACAGCAGGTGAACACAGTTGTAAATGTGCTAGAGACTTATAGCATATAGACTTGCTAGCTTGTCATGTGGAAGTTCGACGTCACCTCTGCTCAAAGTGCACAGTGCCCTTGTATGCAAAAAAAGATTGCATACTCTGCACAGATACTGCGCGGGCTTTCGCAAACCACGGAAGAGCACTTACAGAGGCTGATAGCTAGAGGTCTTTGCGGGCGTTTCAAAGTTCGACATGCGGCTACTAGCTCTCTGCTTGCTGTCCCGCTTGTTATCGTTGTCGCTAAGTAATGTAATTAATTTATCCATTTTATAAGTTCCACTACAGAAGCCGTACTCTGGGACATCTTTCTGTATCAGAAATATATACGCATTTATGTTATTTTGTGTACTTTTGTAATAAACTTATATCTTCTGTCTACATTGGTTGACATCTTACTGGACTACTTAAAGCAAAACCCGTTACTAATACTAACCCGTTACTATTACTAATACTGATGCTGCACAATGCGAAGAAAAGGCTGGCGAAGACATTTATCCTTCGTACTTTTTCATTTAGCTTGTCTGATTACACCTGTGTTTTCATCGCGAAACTCCTTGCTCTGAATCTGGTTATCAGAGAATTGTCCTCAGCTATGTACTGTCATTATTGTGACTGATGCCCTATCAGTTTTTACAGCCCTGACATCTCCTATCTGGTCAAATTTGCGTCTCTATATTTCTAGACATGTGGCTACACATGTTCGTCAGGTGAGGTTTGTGTGTGTACCTGACCACAGCAGAATTCCCATGAATGAGACGGCGGACTTTTCCGCGGCGTCTTCCCAGAGGGCGGAATAGGCCGCCATTTTGCTCGCATTAACCACACGAAAGAAAAAAAAAACGAATAACGGATTCGCAAGAGCGTGCAGGAACTACATCAGGGGCAGGATAGGGCAAGCAGCCATTAGTATTCTGAATGACATCAAGGAAGCTGAAAGGCAAGCAAAGATCGCATGGACACCATCGCATCAGTCCGTAGAGGGGAACGAAGGCGCACACACCGCAACCCGAGCACCTCTACCGCGGGTACCCCAACCCAACACACGGACGAGCGCAACTACTCAAACATGCTGACCACATACTGAGAAACCATACAAAACTATAGGCTAGGCAGAAAGGAATACGCGCCACCGGATGAAGAACTATAACGGAACAGGAAATAACACTGAGAAGAATACAAATAAACACATACTCAAGCCCAAAAAGACTTCACGCAATCTACCCAGAAGGCTATGAGCCACGATGACATAGAGGCGGACCTACAGCACATGGTAAGGGCCTGCCAAACAGAAATATAGAGAGGATAAAAAGCCGGCGATTGAATGATGGGAGCAAATGCTTCTTACCCGACAGTTCAGCCGGAGCTGACCGAAAGGGCAAGAGCGGCTGCAAGATCCAATGGACTCCCGGAATAGGGGGACCGTTCACCACTTTTATTTCAAATTAAAATGTTTTCATAATCATCATCACTAGATGGGGCCTTTTTTCTATTATTTCCTTACTTTCTGCTGCGGGCGGGCGCCCGCATTAAGCAGACTCTATTGCTGAATAGCTTCAAGTCATCACAACTCTCGTCTTTTAACTTCCGGCATTTTTGAAGCACGCGTGGAATTCGGGTCAGTGCCTTTCTTGTCAATTCGAGTTGGCTTTGACTAGTTTTCTATGCAGGATTGCTCCCCTGAATTTCTGCTTTCATAGATCTGGGTGTTTCCCCTCAGCCAAGTGTTCTTTCTTGGATCATTTCCTCCGTTCCCGTCACCATGCAAACGGCCTCCGTCAGCAAACTTATCCTCGCAATTTATTTCCACAATTTAAGGATGTATCTGTCAGTAACAAATCTACTCTCGTTTGGCGCTACCCAGCTGGGCTACAGCCACACGACAGTTCGCTCCGCTGTTAACAAGTTCATTTCTGCCTCTGCAAGGATTCCCTGCCAGGGGCGCCAATCACGCTGTGGTTTTTACTTTTCTCCACCCCTTCTTTTCTTCCTCGATGTAAGTTCCAGTATTCACAGTTACAGCTGTTAAGCGCCTGCTCCAAGGTTTCGCGTCGTGGTAGTAGTAGGAATAGTAGTTGTAGTAGGGATAGTAGTAGCAGCAGCAATCGTAGTACTGGTAGTATAAGTATAGTCGACGTAACCGCTGGGTGCGTTGCCATGGGAACCACTCGGCAGAATGGTTACTGTGGGTGGAAAGAGGAGGGTATGACAAGAGCGTAGGAAGACGTGACCGGTGGGTGGTTACCACGGGTACCATCTGGAGGGTGGTTACCGTGGGAGGAAAAGGATGCGGCTAGAAACCGGGCAAGGAGAGGACGGTATGGCGAGAGCATAAGCTGCAAGCGGAGGACGGTTTCCGCGCGAATATCCTGCAAGGTGGAGGAGGGGGTCTACAATAGGAGGGGAAGAGTATGGCGAGAGCGTAGAAACGCGTAATCGAAGGGTTGTTACCGCCGAAAGGAGGAAGGAGGGTATGGCGAAAGCGGAGGAACATAGCACGGTCCACCTGCGGCGGCTGCTACGAAGCGGACCTCCCGAGGAGAGGCTGATTTCTCCAGTGTTTCGAAATGCTCCTTGATTTCCGAAACGTGAGCGATGTGATGAACGCTTGTGTTTACTTTTTGCCAGTTCTAAAACGGTGCATTCGACAATCCTGAGGAATGAAAGGCTCGGACGATTGTTACAGACTTCTTCTTCCGAAGGTATAATAAAGAAACAAGAATTCTTTTCCTTTACTTTTGAGCACGTGTTCCAGTGTTCTATGCTCATTAGAAACCTCGGATATACGATTATCAGAGAGTTTTAGCACAGCCTTACGGCTAGCGCAGCCATATGCGCGTTGCCGTTATAACGCGCTGCCGCATCCGCCGTACGGTGGGCAGTTAACGTAGCTAGCGCGCATTTACCTTCACGATGGAGCTAAAACTCCCTATTAATGCATGGAATGCATTATTTGGTAGCATTTTTACTTTTCCGCGTACCCGCCTCCCGCTGTCCGGTCTTCTGCGCCCATTCGTTTTCGTCCGTCCGTCCGTCCGTCCGCACCGGGGCGCCTGTGCCAAGGCAAATCTACTCCTGCTCTTAACCTGAGAGGACGGCGTGAAACGAGCCAACATCTCTCGCACGGCTTTCGCGGCAACACATCGATTTCAGTGGGAAACCACGTCATTAGTGCAGGTCTAAGATCACCAGGATAACCAGGAGCACTAGCGCATTTACAAGCGTATTTAGACGAGAGCCTCGTAGGATGCACGGGCCTCTATGGGAGCTCGGTTCAGAGAAGCGCAATGAGAAGCTATATCTACTGCATAAAGGAATACCCATATATGTAGTATAGCTTCGACATAACTGCAGCGCGAAAAACCAACTAAGCAACCAACTTGTCCAAAAGCTCGTCTTACTAAATGTAGTATAGGGTTACCCATAGTTATACTTATTAGCCGCCAAGCTTTTTCCAGGGTCCAGATAAATGACCTTTCTTTATATTTCTTCTTGTTCTCACTTCGACATGCGCAGCTCAGAGTTGGAAAAGTGTCGTGAACTGTTTAATCGGGGGCACTACATTCACCTGTCTCCAGCTTGCACTTGCACGTGACGAGGGAAGCGTACTTTTTCAAACATGCCTGTATGACCTTCTGGCACGTATACACTCATATTTCCGTGTTCGGGGCCAAGGGCGGGCGCAATTTTCCGCCGCCGCCGCCGCCGCCGCCGAAATGCCGCGGCGCTCACACTTAGTAGTATGTCGACCACGATTTCATTCATAACTGCAATCAGCAAAAGGTCTGATTCGAGAAGAGTTAGCCGAGTAGCGTCACTGGGCATGCTTTCGGAACAAATTTTTGAGGCGGTTGTTGTTGAGAGGTTCAGCAGGTTATTGTTAGCTACTGGAGGGATTAGCCTTGACAAAGTTATATTGGCAATTGCTCCACCGTGGTGACAGTTAGATGTTAAGATCGGAACTTTTGGACACAGGTCTGTGGCCTGGCAGATCTACGTCGGCATGCGCACGATCCCCAAAATAATCAACTGCTGCTGTCAACATCTGGAGCACATGTCAAAGTCTAGAAGACTAGTCTAGAAGACGTTAAGCCTCCTTTTTTGTACCAGTGATGTCCGCGCAGGTAAACAAGGTCTTGGAATGAAGCGTGTGATGCTCCTGCCCTCTTCAGAGAAGAGAGTAGGACATAACTTTCCGTGTATAAATCTGGGCAGCACATAAAGTAATGTTGTACATCATCGCACACACCGCATGAACACAACAGAGACAATTCCAGGCCCGTCTTATTCATCGACTGTGGGGTACGAGCCGAATCCGTGCAATCATCATTATCATCATCAGCCTGCCTACGGACACCGCAGGGCAAATACCTCTCCCATGTCTCTTCAATTAACCTTGTCCTTTGCCAGCTGCGCCCACCGCATCCCCACAAACTTCTTAATCTAATCCCACCCAACTTTCTGCCGCCCCCTATTCCGCTTGCATTTTCTTGGAATCCACTCCGTCACCTGTGGACACCTCAGGGAATCGAAATGGCTGAAAACCGTTTGTTTGAAGTACCTCTTGCCATCTTGAGGGACTTTTCCTGAGGGCTTCACAGACAGCGATTCATGGGCGCCTTTGTCCGGCACCTCGCGTTTCCAGAGAGATTTTACGGGGGGGGGGGGTGTACCCATTGGAGACATACATAGTAGCCTCTGGTGTGCAGATTGTGCACCAAGCGCAGAGAGCTGAGACAAACCTTCAGGGGAAGGCCCACGCTCTAAGCTTTGAAGGGTAGATTTCGAATCTCTCAGGATGACAGCAGGTTGAGCCGGACAGGACCTTAGTCTCCATAAATCCACCTCAATGGCCACGATTTTAGCCGCTGTGGAGGACACGACTCTAGTAAGGCGGACAGACAAGGAAATATTGAAAGATGAAATATGAAATGCCGCTCCGCTAGTTCTGCTTGCCTTGTTCACAAACCCATCAGTGAAAAGTTGGAGATGGCGAGCACATTCTGTTTCAAAATGCTCGAGTACGAGCGAACGCTTTTCCGTCAAAGGAGTACTCCGCTTAGCACGCTCGTAGAATGGACAACGCACAGTAGCGACTCTCAAATGATCAAGGTGGGTTTAACCGCTGGCTTCGTCTCCCAACGTTAAGACCTAGGCCATTAAGAGTGCTACGTAAGTGCCAAGTAAAGCACGCACTCAGATCTTTTTCGGAAGCGCTGTAGAAGAGCTCCCCCAGCTGCCGTCTCTCAGAGGCGATTTAGTTGTATGAAGCCACAAGGCTAGAAGGTATAGATAGTGACTCATAAGGAACTTGATTGTTCGCGGCCGCCCGCGGATCTCCAAGAGCTGCCCCTGGGCTCTTTCGGTGCAATAAAATTTCAAGACGTTCAAACTGTGAAACAGATGGGGATAATAAAAGTAATTGGTACATTATGCGGCTCATCACCAGGGCGTCATGGAGTCCGACCATTGAGGAAGGATGATTTCGCCATGCTCACCTGCGATTCGGATCACATTCACGCGCGAAGACAGAGATGAGACAGTGGAGTCCACAGCTCGCCGCCACTGAAGACGGGTTTCAAGAACGACACACAAAAAAGGCATGTAACTATATTTAGGAACGCACGAGCTGCCAACTGCGCATAACATCGTTCAACACCTGGAAGCAGGACAAAGCCGGATTTTCCCACTGATGCAGACAATCCCACACCTTGAATGGTATAGTCCTGTACGGAAAGTAGGCTCTGTCAAGATAAAAAGGCTAATCGCTTGTGTTGGTAGCCGGTAAACCAAATACAAATGTCGTCTGCATATATAGACATAAGGACCTGCCTGTGATTATTCCACGAGGCCTTGGGAAGGCCAGCCATTGTGACGTTGACGAGTGCAGGGGAAAGAATACTTCCCTGAGGCACACCTCGCGATACAGGCCTTTCCGTGCTTGAAGTGGTGCCTAACCTCACTCGAATTGAACGATCACGTATGAACGAATGAATTGATCGTAGATGGCCCTGTACAGCCATGACTTACAAACTATTTAGTATTGAGCTTTGAAGGACGCTGTTATGAGCTTTTGCTACGTCTAGCAAAATGACTAGTGTCGAAAAGCTATAAGCCCTCTGATGTTCAATGTGGCTTGTTGGGCATTCAGACCTGGGCGGAATCCAGTCATGCATGATGGAAGTGCCTTGCATTCCTCTATCAGTGATTCACCACAGAGTTTACGGAGTAGCCGCGTAGTACTATAGTTGTAGTAATTGTGTATGTCTCGTCTTAATCGAAGAGCAAATTTCACCCCTCATGAATAAATGTGATTCAGGCCCGTGATTTCTCCAATCATAATATGCTAAATATTATAAGCTCGTGATCCAGATTAACTTGGCGATGTCGTGTGGAAGGGGGCGAAGAAAGAAAGGGGGGGGGAAGGGGAGGGAGCAGGTTGCCGTCAACCTTCCGGCTCGGATGATAGCGGAAAGTTAGCATTTCTCGTTCCTTAACCTAACCAGAGAAAAAGGGCCCCATATTCGCAGAAGGGGTCCATTCCATATGATATCGCGCTGGCATGCTTGCAGAACTTATCATGATTTCTCGCACGGTTGTAGCCCTTTCAAGCGATGCTTCTATTTAGAAGATATTGACAAATCCAGGGCTCTTGAAATTGACTTACATTACTCTTTTTACCCGCATTACTCCAGCACATGAGCATTCTTCGTTTATATAACGCGCTTTCAGAAAGGGTTCAGGCTTCGCGACCCAGCGCTGCCATCTACCGACGTTCCGACCATTCAACTATTCCTTGCCACGGCCGCCTGTATCGACCCCGCCGCGCCCGCGCGATCTGTGCGGTCGTGTTCCCTAGCCGTGTCACCGCTGGCCTGGTGAAGCCGGTTTCGCGCAAATGTTCAAACGTGGCTCGCACTGCGCACATGTGTTGCAAAGGAGGAGTCTCAAACGCGCGGACTGCGGGATACATGATGCCCACGCTACCTTTGACAGCCCGTACGGCACTTCAGCTAGTATCCGTGAGGCATAATGGCACAATCACCCCCGAAAGGGAGCATATCACCAGGTCAATGCCAGCTTCTCACGGCATTTCATTCTGGGTTTCTTTCAAAAGAATTGACAACATATGTAAAGAATCTAATGACATATCTCTGGAGAGGAATATACCTACAGTTGCGATATTTGACTTTCGATGGCAGTACATGCACCATCTTATCAGTGGGCACGAAGTGTTAAAAAAGAAAACATGGAAAAGTAGAGCTAGTATATCGGATGTGAGAATGAAACTGAAAAAAATTGGAAGGGACTCTTAAGCTCTGCCTTAAGGGAATCACGCGATAGCGTAATAGGTTAAATCCCATATATGCAGAAGGTCATTCTCTAATTTACATTCATAGATCCCTGCGAGTCCTCATACCCCTCCTGGCGCAGTGGTTCAGCGGTTAAGTGATGCGCCACTGCACTGACAGGTGGAAGGTGCTCCCAGTGGTGGCCTTGCGCGGCCCAGATTGCTCTTCCCGAGCGACCAATCATTGAATTAGCTGCCACGGTGGGCAGTTTGCTCACTATCCGGAGGGCAGGTTGTGACGACGCTGCAAGGTCACGTGACTTAGGTGCCCCCCCCCTGCCTCCTTGGTTGCTCTCTGGGGACCCCGTACCTGCCAGAACCATGCCCGTGATTATTCGATCACAACGCCGAAACCGGATTTTCTCGGCAACGGCGCCTTTAGCGCTGTCGCGTTAGCAGTTAATATTGTAACGCGATAGCGCGTTGAAGGCACCGTTACCCAGAAAATCCGGCGCTGGCGTTGTCTGCGTTGCGAGCGCTGTGAACCCATTATACGCTGTCGCGTCATGCCTTCAAGGCGAAGCTTAAGTGATTCCGCTAGTTTATTTAGCGGTCACATGGAGCAAAAAAAGATTGTTTTTTCACGATATTTTAATTAAGTATAATTAATCAAATATTAAATCTTTGAAGATACTCAAGAAGTTTCGATTATGCAAGTATTAGGGAGCCGAGAAAGGCCACAGACGGCGTAATATCAGCTGCGGCAGCCTGATTTGCGTGTTCTACAGGGACAGCGGTACACGGCAAATCCGGCGTACTCTCCCCTGCTCCCGCTAGCCCGTTTCCCTCGCTGCACTAGTCGCGCCGGATTCTCATGAGCGCTGCCGGATGGATGGATGGGATGGATGGAAGGTAGGAGCATCCCCTTTGAAACGGGGCAGTGGTTGTTGCCACTATGCTCAGTTTTTTTCCCTTTATTTTTGTTTACTCTGCTGGAAGTTGTTAATACAATTCGCTATTTCCTTTTAAAAAAACGTCTTCCTGAACTTTAAAACTTATGTCACCTCTCTGCTTTTGTACCACCAATCCTCCAATCGCTTTTTGCTAATTTCCACCGCAGATTTATTTACATGACTATTGTTATCTCTAAACCCTAAGGCCTCAGGAAGAGTGACTGCCTGCATCGACATCGGGATGGATACCATCGCATTTTAGGATGAGGTGTTCTATTTTTGTCTACAGATTTACCACACACAGCACATGTGTCATCTTCTTCGTTAAATTTTTTTCTGTAGCTGCGCGTTCTAAACACCCTGACTTAGCTTCAAAGAGGAGGGCACTGCCTCTTGAGTTAAGTATCATAAAACGTTTCCTTCCTGATCTGCCTTTTCCAGCATCGTTATAGTTCTGCACTATGCTTCTTTTTCATTGAATCTATCCAATTTTTACCTTCGACGTTTTTAACCTGTCGTTTAATGCTCTTTCTTTCTCCTTCCTCGTCTCTGGCAAACTTACTGGCCAGCTTTCTAGTTCGTTTCCGCCACTGTGTGTCAAAGCTCTTTTTGTACAGTTATTTAAATACCTTAGCTGCCCACCGGTTATCATCCAATTTCCTCAGGCGTTCTTCGTATAGTACTTTACTCTGAGCTTCCCGTGCTTCGAACGTTGCCCAGCCTATATCCCCCTGTACTGCCTCGTTTGTGGTTTTCCCGTGGGCGCCTAGTGCTAATCTTCCGACAGTTCTCTGATTTACATCTAATCGCGACTGAAGTTCAGCCCTTAAGCATAGAACCGCATTCCCGAAAGTAAGCCCCGGCACCATTATTCTTTTCCAAATACCTCTGAGGACTTCATACCTGTTGTACCCCCACAATGCCTTATGTTTCATTATCCCGGCATCTCTTCGCCCTTTTGCTATGAGAGACTGTTCGTGCTTTTCCGTGTACATACGCCCATTGTTTCTTGGCCTTGTATTGTAAGCTCCTGATCAGTTGTGCTGTTGAAAATCACACCTGACTTAGTTGCGCTAAAACTGAAACCTAGACTGTATCCTTATTATTAGACTGTGCCATATTGGAGTAGTGGCGCCATCTAGCGATTGGTCCAATCCCGAGCGCCATCCTGGCTTATGCGGCCGGCCGCAGCAGCACCTGGCTTATCGAGAACACCCGTTGGCTGCGCGGTGTAGTCGCATTATTTTGAGCGTTTCTTGCATGGGGCGTGCTTTCGTCATGAAAAACATTCACCTCACAATGTTTTCGTGGCTACTGGTAGTCCCACTGGGTACTCGCGGCCGGCAGTCCTGCCGGCAAGCGTGCACTGCTGTCAGCCTGTCACTGACACAGCGTGACTTGTGTGAGACAAGCAAAGAGTCCTCATTCTAAATGAATGGCTCGGCTAGAAAGCAAGATGTTTGCAGCGTGCGTAATGTTACAGTACAATGTTTAGTCGGCAGTCTGGTGGATCTCAACGTACCTGTTCAACATAAATGCGAGCTTCTTCTTTTGATCCATATGCTAAAGCAACAAACAGATCCTATGCTGTCAGATGCTCTTCACTTGAAAGGTTCAAATATTTACAGCGCTTCGTTGTACACCTCTGCTGGCGGCACGTGCAGTTCGAATTCGCCTTTCTATATTCACACTGCGTCTCGTCGAAAAACACTTTCTGTACATAAACGACAGGCAAATTGCCCGGCACTGCAAACACCAAGTCCTCTGTGTGTGTGTGTTTTAATGAGCGACTACGCGATCGAGAATGGCAACCGCACCGTGTTGATATTTAATTATATATGCCAATATGAAAGTTCTAAGCAGATGCGTCCCAACTGGCCAGAAGATATGCCTTACGATGGAAAGAATCGGCTCTGGAGCTCGCCGCCACACCATTACCCACTTCTGCACTAAATCGACCCACATTTCAAATCTATGCGACCACTCAGTCTTCCACGCCACCTGGAAACTGTCGATCCTAGTCTCCGTCTGAACACGACGTTTACAAACAGCTTGCGGTACCGTTTAGAACAAGTGAACAGTCTGCATTGCGACAACTGCAGCTCAATAGAAACAGTACAGCACATTCTGTTTGAATGCCAAGCGTATGCTGAAGAGCGTGTGTACTACGAACTTGTATGGGCCACTCACCCAAGTGCCCAACTGTTTCTAACAGCGGGCTGCGTGCTAGGTCCCTTAGGTTGCTTTACGCAGCAGAGACGTGCAATCTATTTGCCTGTCAACATGACGTTGGTATACTCGACAAACTGTAATATCTCCGTACATCTTTATGCACTCTTCGTGCAGTGCACTTTAATTGTCATCCCCATTGTAGGACATTACATTTCACAACACTTAACATCTCGTTGCATTACTCTAATATCTCTGTAAATCTCAGCATTATGCACTCTTCATGCCGTGAACTTTGTCGTACCCTTTATAGAACATCTCATTTCACCACTCAGTATCGTAGCATTACTCGTTGACGCACCTCAGCCTACACTGAACGCCCATTTATTTTTGAGCGCAGCTCTTATGCGCCCGTTCGTGGGTTGAGCCGCGTCGCCGTCGGTGTAACCGAGTGAGAAGGGAGCGAGGGGACAGGCGGAGAGTGAGCGCGCTCCCCTTGAGACCCGTTGTGCCGAGCGAACGAAAGTGCCGCCGCTCGCTCATAGTGGCCAGGCGCCAGACGAAGTGGTAATGTCGTCGTCCATCAGCACTGCATGTGCGGACGTAGATGGCTAGGGGCACGCGCACCCACGAGCTGCCTCCTCGCAGTCGCGCCGTGCTCCGCTCCGTTAGCGGACGGTGCTGTGAATTAAATGCGCCGCACGCGACAGACTGTCCGCGTCGGCTACGCCACTCACAGCGTTGTCTTCCTACTATAAACCATATGCTTATGAACAATGCACTGGTGCAGCAGGTCAAACACACCTCCATTTATTTCTCCGACCGCAAAGCCACCTTCACAATAATAAAAGACCGGGAGAAGAGCGTTACTTAAGGAGTGTCCGTGTAAAAAAAAAAAAAAGAGTGCCTTGTAACTGTACATACATACACGTATCTTTCAAATTCTTTGCCTCAGTATATTGCAAATCAAAACACAGCTGCGCTTAAATTTCTCATTAAGAAGTATATCGTAATCGACTTTAGAATTTTTTTATCTGTTCTTTTCTTTTACTTCTCTATAATTCTGGGCCCCTCTCCCCTGTATTCCTATCCCCGATTCCCTTCCCCACGCAGAGTAGCATGTCAGCGCATTTATCATGACGGATAAAATCTCTGCTTTTCAATAAAGGGTTTTCTCTTCCCTCTCGCATTGAAGTAGTGACAGCTAGCGTAATGAGTGTCGCAAATGGCGCTGCCATCTGTAGCGATCGAGCGTCATCAGAAGCCGCATCGCAATCGCGTAGAGTCCCTGAATGATGGATACCCTCGAGTCTGTCAATAAAGCCCATGACAAACCCTCTTATTTTTTTCCCCTGGACGTCAGTCTGTTTAAATGGTGTCAGGGAAGCATGGGCGCGTAGCGCTCGCGACGCCGTCCGGTTCGCAAGTCGTCATGGCTTCGTCGCTCCTTCCTCCACCTAAGCCACTGAACACCACAGGGGATGTGTGGCATCACTGGTGAGCGTGGAAGAGTGAATTTAAACGTTTCGCTGCTGCTAACATGCTCAGACACCAGTCGAAAGCGGTGCAAGCAGCCACGCTTCTGGTAAAGATGGGAGAATAGGCGCGAAAAGCCTATGCACCGTTTCAGTTCGGTTCAAATGAGGAACGCAACGACGTTGACGTCCTAATTAAGAAGCTTAAGAACTACCAGCCCGTGAAAAACCTGACGTAGAACGAATTTCGCTTCGGGATACGCGACCACAGAGAAGGAGAAACTTTCAATGAATGGCTCACCGAGCTTAGGCTGTTGGCAGGTCGTTCAGAGTTCGCCACGCTGGAGGACCGCATGGTTCGAAGTCGAATCATCTTGGACGTCAAAGGTAAGATGCTGCAGCAGAAATTGACCTCAGACACCCCGTCATACGCGAGAGCAATTGAGACGTGCCGCACATGGGAACAAGGCCAAGTGGAATGTGAAAAGATACAAGGTGTGAGATTCAAGTAGCCCACGTGTCGTTTACCCCAGTTAACCGCGTAGGAGACTTCCATTTGCGCCAAGCGGGGATTTGATACACACAACAACGAGGCATGTCCTGCGGTAGGCAAACGCCGTAAGGACTGCGGCGGTTCAAAGTCGGTCAGTCAAACCACTTCGCCAAAGCGCGTGCGACAGACTATAAACGGAAGCGACGGCCAGAACAGAAACGCGTAAGGGAAGTTCACGCCGAGAATGATGACGAATGCTTTTTACAATCAGCTCAAATCGCGTCGCTGTCGAGCAAGACTGTGTGGTCGGCGCAAGTCCGCGATTGACGGCAAAGCTGCAAAATCGACACTGGAGCCAACTGCGCACAGAGTATGCTCGTGCGGGTGACTAGCAAGCCTACAGACCGAAGAATGCAGAGTCATGCTGAAGACGTTTTTTTTTTTTGGACACGTACGACGTGCTCGCGAGCAGATAGCGCTGAAAGGGGATGGTCGTGGCCGTACTGTCGTGATGGAAACAAACGCGAACAACGCGGCGCCTATACGCGCTCTGCCGTTCGATTTTCTTTTGATCGCGCTTTCACCTGGGTGGTAAAAAAAAAAAGGGCGTTAACGTTAGAGTCGTCCTAGAGTTCATCACGGACTACCCTAGCGTGTTTTTGCTACCACCGAAGTAAAAGCGCGATGAAAAGAAATACAAAACAGCGGAGCGCCATTTTCGCGTTTCTTTCCATCGCCTCTGTACGTGCACATCTCGTTTCGTCATGTGTGGCATGAACATACCGATCACTTTGAGTGGATCCGTGTCTGAAAAAACTCGGATCGCTACTCTTTGCTGTGGTGAACTCTACGAAGCGGCTGTACCGTTTGCTGATGTATTTCATGGCGGGAACCTAAATGGGCTCCAATATGTAATGAAGCTGAAAAGGGGAGCGCAACCGGTAGTAAGAACTCCGAGGCGAATACCTGTCGCTTTAGGGGATCGTGTCAAAGCTGAACTGCTCCGCATGGAGCAAGATGGGGTCATCATAAAGGTGGCAGAACCTACAGAGTGGTGTAGTTGTTAAGCGTAACAAACTCTGAATTTGCCTTGACCCGACAGATTTGAACAAGGCACTGCTTCGCGAACGGTATCCTAAGCCTGTGTTGATGGATGTACTAAACACTCCGGGCTTGGGCAACGCTAAGTTCTTCTTGACTCTAGACGCTTCGTCTGGATTTTGGCAAATAAGTTTGGACCGCAAGAGCTCGTAACTGTGTACAATGAGCTCACTAATGGTCTGTACAGATTCCTGCGAATGCCAAGCTTCGGTATTTCGACGGCTCCCGAAGTGTTCCAGCACTCCATGCACAGAGTTTTGGAGGGATTGAATGGTGTGTCTGTGGTCATGGATGGCATTCTGATGTGGGACAACACGCAAGAGGAGCACGACACAAACATCGCCAACTTGTCGGAACGCTGCAGACGCACGAGCCTGAAGCTGCACATAAAAAAAAAAATCTGCTTCCTGCAGCAAGAAGTACGATACCTGGGACACATTCCGACAGCCCAAGGCCTCCAGATCTACCCCCGACGCGTGCAAAATATTCTGGCTGTTCCTGTTCCGATGAACTGCAAGCCATTGCAAATGTTCCTAGGAATTGCAAACTTGGTATCAAGGTTCATTCCGTTCATGTCGTCGATTACAGGTCCACTGAGAGATCTGTTATGCAAGGAAGTCGCATGGGAGTGGACTGAGCGCCAACAGAAGAGCTTTGAAACACTACGACAAGCACTGACAGAAGCCCCCGTTCTAGCCTACTTCATGCAAGACAGTGACATTTTCCGTGGATATTAGCCAGCACGGGGTAGGAGCAGTCCTATCACACTAAACAAATTGTCACCCTTAAGGGCGCAAATCAGCTGTCCCCAGACTAATACCCTTTTGGGTGTTAAAAAGGGTGCAGAGATCAGCACCCTTAAGAGAGGGTGCACAGCATGAAAGTTTAGAGGGCGCGCATCAGTCGAAGGATTTTGCTTCATGGGTGCATATGTGGAGCACCCTTCCAACATGCATTCGTAGGGGTGTTATGGAAAAATAGTACCCTTTAATGAGGGTGCAACCTTTACATCCTCTAAAGTATCATGAAGTGCACCCTTCCTTAAGGGTGCTGATTTCTGCACCCTTTTTTAGCACCGAACAATTGGAAAAGGGTGTTCGTCTGGGGACAGGTGATTTACACCCGAAAGGGTGAGAAATTGTTTACAGTATACTGTAGGACGGACATTGAGTTGAGTACGCAACTCGTCCCGATCCCTGACAGACGCGCAGCAAAAGTATGCGCAAAATTGAGAAAGATGCATCGACCATGGTTCACGGCTGACAGAAATTTCGTGATGATATCATCGGAGAGCCTGACGTCACAGTGGAGTCGGACCACAGACTACTCGAGGTTTTTTTTTTCTTTCAAAAAAAAACACTTTCGGAATGCCCACTTCGCCTTCAACGCATGCGCTTAGCACCGCAAAAGGTGTGCAATTACCGTACAATTCAAGCCAGGCAGCAGTGATAGCAGATACGCTGTCACGTTTTCGCAACCGGCTGACACCCAAGGAAGAATAGTAGTTTTGTAGCGAAAAGCTCCACTTCTCGCATGCAAATCTGAAGGTCAAATGATGCTTGGATTTGAACTCTAACCGGAGGCTCGCCGCAGGTGTGACTGTGACGTCATACCACGTGACTTGTCGCAGCTGTCACCGTTCTTTCCGCCGCTCGCTCTCGCAGTTGTGTCACGTGGCTGACCACGTGCTTCGCTCTTGCTGAATAAAGGCCAACGCTCACCGCCTAGACATCGCAGAGAGATGGTTTATGAGGGTTTAACGTCTCAAAGCGACTCAGGCTCTGAGGGACGTCGTAGTGAAGGGCTGTGTAAATTTCGATCACCTGAGGTTCTTTAACGCGCACTGACATCGCACAATACATGAGCCTCCAGAATTTCGCCTCCATCGAAATTCGACCGCCGCGGCCGGGATCGAACCCGTGTCTTTCGGGTCAGGAGCCATAGACAGTGAGCCACCGCAGATATGGAGCCATTACCTATCACCGGGACGAGTTCTTCCACTGAGCGCTGGATCGAGGCGCCGGGCTGCTTCTAGCGATCCCTACGACAGAGAGCGCCACGAAGCCGCGCGTTGTTTAGCGATAAGTCGCGAAAGCAGGCTTTGATGAAACCGGTGAAGAACGGGAAGGTACGTCTGGAGAAGCAGCGGCACAGGCAAAAAGAGTATCGCAAGCGGAAAAGGGCAACGGATGCTGCCAACGTCTCCGCGTCGACATCGGCCACTGGTTCGGTTGTCGATTTCGCTCCAATAACGTGGCTCAGCCGAGTTGAGCCACAGCCATTTTTATGTGAATGCCCTCACATACCTCCCCATCTTGGATGGCAAGCTAAGTCCATGCTCGAAGCAATGACAATGACCCAGTAACGGTGCAACTGCGCAACTATGACAGCACGTCCTGGCCGGCCTCGAAAAGTGAAGTACCTGAACGGAATTACCGGGAGGAAATTCACGGCGAGCAAGGGTGGTCATGCGTGGTAACAATCTCATTGTACCGAAGGCAAAAAGATCTCATTGTACCGAAGGCAAAAAGAAGGGAAGTTTTGAACCTGCTTCATGTGGCGCACATCGGCTAAGAGGAAATGAACAGAGCACGAGAAGTCATGTTTTGGCCCAATATAACGGGTGAACTAGTGACACTGGCCTGTCCATATTTGGTGTGCCAGAAGCAAGAAGTGTGAAAATACCATTTTTTTAAACGAGATTTATTGCCTCAGAGCATCAATGGGCGAAGCTGTGATGAAGGATTCAGTAATGATTAAAGTGATGTAAAAAGGTTAGCTGATTTTATGAAATTCAGTAGTGAGCGATGGTATGGTCCCTGCGTCCAGGCAATATATGAAGCAGGATTGCTTGGTGAAAGACCCGCTACCTTCAGGTGCCGGATCCTTGTAGGCTTGAGAGCAGGGCAGTCCCACAGTGAGTTGTGAATGTCGGCTTCAACAGGCAGAGGAAAGAAATCTCGACACTGAGGTCACTTCCGAATGACGGCAGGTGTGAGGGCAACCCCGTCCCGGATCCTCCTAGGCGCAACCTCCTCTGCACGGGTAAGACCGCGGGGGAGGGTTACCGCACACGGAGGGATGAGAGCACGTGTGCGGCGCCGGAGGAGTTCCTTTCTTGATGAAAGGAGGGTAAAGTTGTTAAAATGAAGAAGCCGAAACAATGATGAGCCTGGAGCCACGAGGCGGGTCGCTAAAATTAATCTGCCTGGCTTTGAGAGGTCAGCAGATCCCGTGGGACCCACTCAATACGTACTGGCTGCGGGATGCATGCCGCGAGCCGGTGGATGTCCTGACGTATTACCGGGCAGCGGCTAGCACGTCGTAGCAACCGCAATGCTTGAAGGGCGTCAGTGCGGATGACAACGCGGGCCACAAGTGTGCCATAGTTGTGGCGGCCATGCACGGAGCAGGCGTGCGCACAGAATGTATCTGATGCCCTGTATGCTATATGGCGCTGCCTGTACATGGCAGCAGCACAACAGGTAGAGCCGACTGGGCAGGCGGCGCATACCGCAGCGTGGCAAGCAAGGCATATATATATACAGTCAAATCGCTGCCGTTACTTGATCCACGACCATGCGTAGCTGCTTCCACTTCGGATGTTTTAACCATCCGGTGCTCACGCAGGCAATGATTCATCTTGAAGACGATCGGCGCGTGCTTGACTGGCGATTACCTACGGTTTCAATGCTGCCTTTTTATTTTATTTTCGGGCCGGTGTTGCGGAGGCCGAGAGGCGTTCCTCTGCTCCGCGCTTGTTCGAAGCGCGAGTTTTCCAACTTCGGGGCAGAGTTTACGACGCCTCCTAGTGCGCTGTAACCGAGTTCTGCGGCCACAAATGTTCCTTGTATCTGAGACGGATTGTCATTGCCCGAATTCATATTTTGACGGTAGCACCGCAAACGTTCGCAATAACCGAGCGTTCGTTATAAGCGGTCTCGACTGTAGTCAGAGGGCGCACACTTCCTGGAAAGAGCGCGCCATGGACACACTAATACTCTCAGCTGGGGGTGCGCTCGGGAAATCTAGAGCACCTAGCTCACCCCCCCCCCCCCCCCCCCCTTGAAAAAAAAAGGCTGCAGGGCTTGCGAAGAGTCGTCGCATTATGCTCTTTTAGGGCACAATGTACTGTGTATATAGGAAAATTATCAAGCTGGCACCATGTAGTGGACGTCATTGGGGAGAATGTGGGTTGTACCAGATCTCGCTTGTTCAAGGCAAGCAAAGCCTTCTATGAATGCTTCAACTACCATAACGGTACCGAAGCGCGTGCTCCTCATAGTCTCAGGCGATCGCGGGTATTTAATACGTTCTCCAAGATTCCTGCACCCCTTCTGCCTTCACAGTCGAATTCATACGAACTCTGGCTATGCACCAGCATTAATGTGAAACACTGCACGTGTTTCAGATGAAGGCTAGCCACCAAGTGATTTTGTAATAGTGTCTTCACAATACAAGATTCTGATGAAACTGAGGGATAAAAGTGTCCTTACAATCCATCCTTGTGAGGTGGTGCCAATTATTTCTAAAGTAAAGCATAATTGTGGTTTTAAATAAACACAGCAGAAAAGCTGCAATACCAGTACGCGCTTGGCAAATGGCTGTAACTCGTACTCTAAAGCCTACCACTTTTCCCATGCCTGAATTTGTATGCTGCCTCTATCCAGAGTTCTACTGCTGTTGTGCCAAGAACTTTATTCCAACAGTTGCATTCATAGCTGCAGGGTATAGCAGAGTGAATATGCACTACAGATACCTTTTGGTAGAGTTGAATTTTCAAGAAGAAACCCACACAATTCATGTGCACGCGGAGGTAAGGTATGATGTCAGAAGGATCAGCCAACTTATACTACACATCACTGCTTCGGGATGCTAATCTGTTGTCCTAGCATTATCCAAAAGTACTGAAACAAAGCCCAGTAGCCGTGTATAAGGACAAGCTCGCTCAAGGAGCTTTTAGCTCGTCCAAGAATAGCGCCTCACCAGGGACACACTAAAAAATGCCCTTTTTGTCAAGGAATTTTTATTAAACATATCTGTAAACATAACTATAAACACATTCTGTCCATTAAACAAAAATGTTTTATTGTAGCTATAGTGCAACAGTAAACAGCTTCGTCCACCTGAATAGCTTTTTTTTTATTGTCCTATGGTTGCAAAGTTTCGGAAACACTTGCGCACGCAAACAGTATTCTTCCACAAGCACATCCAGTAGTAAGCCGAGGACTTGGTTGAATTGTGAGCGTAAATCATTCCTTCAGTCGACAGCATATATATTGCCCCATGCAAAATCCAATCATTCAGTTGCCTCGAACCAGCATTTTTTCTCTCCCCCAACCCCTTCGTGGTGCGTATAACATGGCGGCGCTCTGCAGTACTTAGGCGCCAGACAACAGGAGGTGCGAGAGACGGAGTGCCGCCTGGAGACTGCTCCGCGAACCAAAACCACACGGCTCATTCCGGTATCAAATTTTAATGTAAACGAAAAATTAAGCCGATCCGACGCCATATGCTAGAGCACAGACTCGTTTAAGTATTCGTCTAAGTGCCTTAATGCGCCAAAGCTGGAACTGTATAAAACATGGGCACAGCAATGGCGCATCCCCCCCCCCCCCCCCCCCCTCCCCCCTAACATGCCTCCAATTTTTTTATTTCATCTCTTGAATCTCGTAAGGTTTACTCCAGATGGCGCTTGCACTCGGCACGTCCATGGTGAGTGCCAATGGTAAGCCCTCGATAGCAGGTATGCGAACCACTTAAAGAACCTAAATAGGGTGCCACAACCAAAACTCATTTATATCAGGAAGAGCAACCCATACAAGCCAGTTAGTGCAAGCCTTGATTTGAACTCATGTGGCGTTGACTCACTGCAGCGACCGCCTCGCTTCCCTCCCGCGTACCACAGGACGCAAAGGCTAAGCACCGTTGAAGACAGTAGAACAATGCTTTCAGGACATTAGACAACGTAAGTGCGACACATGCACACAATTTTTTTTCCAGCGTTCTGTGAAACAGAGCATTATTTTTTTCCCTCCGAAAAAGTAGACTCCCCCGTTTGGATTGAGTTGTAGCACCGCATGTAACGACTCCGAATGCATCGCAAACATGAAGCAGCCGATAAATTTGCATCCAGTTCTTTTTCCCATGTTTCTTCATGCACATTCTCCCCTTCCCCCACGCATTGACAGGGAGTGAACAGAAAAAAATAAACAAAAACATTTCACTTCGTTTATTCCTCGAACCAGCTACTCCACTTTTTTTCCATACAATAAAAATGCGTGCTAGATATAAGTGTCCGTAAAAATATCCCGTCCTTGCACAATTTTTTTTCTTTGTACCATCATCGTTTCATTGCACACGCAAAGCAAAGAAAGGAAGTTCCTTATCTGCACCTGCTATGTTTTCCTTCGCCCCCATCAAATGCAAAACCAGAAAGCAAGAAAAAAGGAAAAAGAAATTAGGCGTTTACAGTGGCAAGTTATATGACAGTCACAAAAATGTAATTGGTACGTATTTATATGTTATGTATAATATATAGCATGTGTTTCTTCTTTACAACTTTCTATAGAGCAATATTTCTGAAATCTATACAAGTTCATTGCGAAATGGTGGTACGCGCAGCACAAAAAGTTACAAAAAGAAATGCTTCATGCATAACAAAAGGCAAGAAAAACTAACGTGCCAGTGATCAAATAATGTGTTCAGTCTGGCCAATGATGCATGTTGATTAAATTCATCACACAACATGCGAGTTGGCTAGACGACACTGGCCAGATATAATGAACAGAATTTTGTGCTGCATGCTCATGCATTGATTTCCTCAACACCTTAGCCTTTTTTCTCATGTGTGAAGCAAAACAAGCGAAAGTGCTTGTCTGCGACAAGCAACAAAAGCACTAAGGAAAAAAATTTCACAAGGACGCGTCGCACCTAAGATGTAGCATAACAACACTAAAAGTGAGAGGGGAAAATAAAGGTTACAGGAAAGCATTGATACACTCGGCAGGCAGAATGAAGAAGATGAACACCATTGCAACTGCAGTGACCTATACTCTCTTCACGGGCCTGGAGAATACTCTCAAACATTGCACCCTTTACGAATTTATTTAGTCCAACGTCAAAGCTCAGCCAGTTCAGTAGGAAACAAAAGCCTCTAGTGGTACACAATAAGAGACTTCAGGAAATATTCCCTCAAGAGCAGCTGAAAACTGCACATATACTGCACGCTACGGGCTGCCACGAGGTCAGCCCATAACTGCAATGCAACCGGCTCCAAAATCCCGCCCTTGCTTCAGAGGAGCAAGCGACAATCTCCATTATTTTTTTCTTCATTAGAGTGAAAACAATGACAAAGAACAAACAGAAAAGAGATACACCAGTGAAATGCAATACCACATATAACAGGAAACCAACAAGGGGCTGCGCAGTGACAATTCCTGACAAACTTCTCAGTGAGAAACTTTGCTTGGCATGGTACAATCTACCTGTTACACAACCCGTCACTTAAAATGGGAGAATGAAAACAAGCAAGGCAAAAAGAAAAATAATGGTTAGTAGTAGCAACAATAACCTCGACGGCGGCATGTGTTTCTATGTGTCTCACCATTTATACCTAGAGTTGTATGAATTCTCTACAATACACGCTACCAAAAATGTCGAAGGATTTTTTTTTTTTACCTAGCTGCACCGGGTACCGGTCATGAACAACGTCATCGTTGTCTCTGATCTGGTGTCTCTTCCCTACAACTCTGGAGGAGGAATAAGCCTTCTCCATTCCCTTCCACAGCCGAAACTACTTCGCTCTGTGACAAATTTAGAGAAAGATCCATTCTTATAATGCTAAAGAAAAAAAAAATAAAGAAAACAAAGAAAGTATGTTGTAAGCAAAAGAATGCTGCATGTTTACAGACAGTAATAAAATAAAGAACAATGTTAGAGAACTAACACACATCGGTTGGTTGTGTGTGTGTTTGTGTGCAGAGGTTCTCCATTACAAGCTTTGAAGTGATGAGTGGCGACAAGGGCGAAAGAACGGCAGTGGGAAGGAGGAAAGAGGCGGCGGGAAATGTGGACGGGGAGAAGAAGCAAGAATAAAATGAAAGAACAAAAACAGGGATGCAAATGTGGAATGTTCACGCCGACTTGCATGTGAACTCGCTGGCTAGTGTTTTAACACTGAAGTTCCTGCTGCGGTCATTGCTGCTGCAACTTTGCAACTAAGAACACCACACCCGAAAACCTTTCTAAACAAAACAACAAACACCCAATCCTTTTCCCTCTTTCTCAACAGCTTGCAAGAGAAATGTGAAGCTTTTCCTTCCCTCAGTTATCTGTTCTACCTCTCCTTTTTTTTTTTTCTCCTGCTTGTACAGCCCACTCCATGCAAATACCCCACAAAAAAAAACAACAAACAACACTGAAGCAGGGCATATCTTATGATACATGACACACAAAGAGGATAGGAAAGAAAAATAACCTGACAATGGGATGATGTAGTAGTAGTAGTAATAAGAGCAGTGGTATGGTATACACCCCTCAGCAAGAAAACTAGAAAAAAATGAAGAGAGAGAAAACGACTCAAATAATTATAATAGTCACATCATGGAAAAAAAATAGCAAGAAAACAGTATCTACATTGCAAGGGAAAAAAAAACAGTCGCCGAGCAAGACACTAGTTTTTTCAACAGAGAGAGATTAAAAAATAAAAGGGGCTGGCGGGAACAGGCATCATGAAGGGACTGGTGGCAGAAAAGGGAGGAAAAAGGAACAATGGAAAAGGTTGGACGCGCTCGGCGCGGTGTTCTCCTCCTCCGCCTCCCCCATCTTGCTTGGCGGTCGTTGATTGGGGCGGCGGTCGGTCGGGTGGCAGTCACTGCAGCGGTGGTCTCGGAAACAACCGGGCTGGTGTTTCCTGGCACACCGGTCTACTTCGAAGCACAGCCAACGATGGCAGCGTGACCGGTGGTGTCGCGTCTCGTCCACGTGCAGTGGCGACGGCTGCAGTTTCAGTCCGCACTTCCTCCGCAGCCATCGAACACAGCACTGGTGCCTCGGCGCAGTTCCTTTTCCGTCTTCCTTCCCTCCCTTCTCGTTCAGTTCCTTCCATCTCTCTCTCTTTCTGCCCCTCCACTCTCTCTCTCCTCCCTGCAGCAGCTTTCCCCAAGCATCTCGGAACTACGAAGGTGCAGCAAATACTTTCCCTCCTCCTCTGTCTCTCTCCCTCTAGCAACAACAACACTAAGGCTACTAACGCGAAAAGTGTGCCGCGCTTGTGCCAGCTTTGTTTGTTGGCTTGGTACATATTTTTTTTCTCGTCCATTCCGGGGAGGGTCCCCCCTCTCCGCTTTTTTTTCTTAAAAGAAAAAAATGCGATGGTAAACGAAAGTTTGTCGAAAAAAAAAAGTAAAACGAAGAAGGTCTGTTGAAGAGAGAGAGATAAGAAGACTACGCGTGGGCAATGTTCAGTAGTAGGTCTCCATCTCAATCCAGCCTCCCGGGTTGCGGCGCAATATGAAGCGACGAATCTCGTCGTACACGAAGATCAGGAGGGAAAATGGCAGTGCAGGTAACCACCAGTTGATCCTGGCATAAGGAGAAAAAAGAAAGTGGAGAAGCCAGGTCAGAAAACAAGCAATGGATAAGGGAAGACTTAAGAAGGGCAAGCTACTTCCTGGCTAAACACAAATAAGGCCACACTTTAGGCCACCCATATACATTGACTACCAGCTGAAAAACAGGTCTCACTCACTTGAGAGGATACATCCTGAGACCTTTGTCCATGCCTGGGCAGTATGAGAGGAATGCGGCTAAGGCAGTCTCAAAAACTAATCCAAAGTTCAGGACATGGTTCCTGAAAAAGAAAAGAAAACACTTAAAAGAGCCCGGACAAAAACATATATTCACTGAATGTCTAAGAAATCAGAGAAGCTATATGCTAAAAAAAGCAGGTTTTCAGATTTTTGGTAAGAGTGAAATGAACTGCACACAACACACAAAGGTAGTAGCCCGTAACTTCTGCACACTTTATGCTGCGCTCTGGCAACTCTATCTGCCCTAATTTTTGTTTTCCTGTGTGTAAGCACATAGATGTGAGAACAGCCTTGAAAGTAAAACGAGCGCAGCTCCTGCCGCCATTCAATTCACGTTAGCTCCTCGTTTATGGCTTCATGAACCAAGCTTTTATGAAATTACACAATGTACTGCTGCTAAATGGTACTCTGCACAAGTTCTTTACTGATTATCATTCTCAGCACTTGTGCCTGAAGCAGAATTTATGTAGCTTGACAATTCACCGCAAGAAAGCAGAATGGCAAGCCTAAGGCCACTTGCACTATAAATTTTTGCTTCATGCTACTTCAAGGATGTAAAAAGTGAGCTATTCCCTTGTAACATAAACATTGGTCAGACTGATGCATGCAGCCAGCACCTTTCCGCAGAAGTCGAACCATAGTAGGTATTTTCAGGCTTCATGTACCAACACTGTAGATATTCTCCTGATTAAGAACTGGTTGTAGGAAGTCGCAGCGGCATTTAATGGGGCTAAAGTGTGTGCTTTCCACAAAACTTCACAAATGGCTTTGTGATAGCACAGGAAGACCTCCCTGACTACAGGGCTCATGGGGTAATGTTTTTTAAATACATATACACACACACACCACTTTCTGTACATTGAACCGACGATTGTTACTGAAATGTATGAAAGGTACACCAGTGAGGACGGGTACTCACTTCATCCCCTGGTGCACAATAGAGTTCCTCCTGGTCTTACAGATGATCAAGTCAGCCCATTGCACAATAACGATGGACACAAAGAATGCCGTGTGGCAAGTATATTCCAGGGTCTTGCGGTTCTTGTATGTCTGCATTCAGGAAGAAAAAAAAAAAAGTACATTGACATCTCAGTGGAAACCAAAAGGCTGGTAACAGAAAAATCCTATCATTAGTACAGAGCTTGGAGCATGTCTGTACGTGTGAAGTGCAGCAATTCAGAGGAGCTGTGGGAAACTTCCAGCTCATTCTATTTCAGTGAACCTGAACAAGTGTTGTATTCAGTTGAGTTGAGTTGAGGTTTGCTCAAACAGCAGTGCATTTATTTTTCGAAGTAAAAAGTGGACCATTGTGCGCTCATAATGCAGTTGTCTATCCCATTTAGTCAGTCTTTCAATACGCACCTATATTCTGTTTGGTGTCACTTTTGGTTACTGCTTAGATGTAATGAGATTCAATTGGCTGAAGCTTGCTCCTAGGATCTTTTGCAACAGGCCCACAAAACAATCTCCAGTCAAGCATGGTGAAATGAATGCAGAATGCAACGAATGTTTTAATTCGCCAGTCGCAAGCACTTTATAAGACCTAGAATGAACTGAACCTGAGTGTGATACCGGGTCACAGTATGTAAACAAGCACATGTGAGACTATAGAAGAAATTATGTGATCATCTGGGAAGGAGTGAAGTTTTTTTGAACTATCCAGGCATGTTCCTTCCATGGCCATTTTCAGAGCCATCAAAAGGCAAGATATGGTTCCAAGAGCTGGTCAAAGAGTTAGATATCACTTTGATAGATATGCCAGAAAGCCTCTGCTTCCCTTCTTTGTATATTCTTGCAGTTTGAACCGCCACCACTCACCCACTCTTGGCCGTATGAGTCCATGAGGTCATTGACTGCCTTGGAATCCCAGTGCTTACGCAGTCCAAGCAGGCGGCTAGGCCAAAAGCCATTTTCACCCATGATGACAAAGTAGACGAAAAAGCCTGCGGCCGCCTGCATCATACCAATCTGACCATACGAGATAGAGATAAGCCTGCAGAGAGGAAGAAAATTCACTGATTAGCTGAAAATACCGATGACAAAAGAGCATGCAATGATATTCCGTTTGTGCACAAATCTTCAAGGCAAAAATAAAAACAGCGACAATAGATGTTGGCAGAACTCGATTGGTAGTAAGTATTGCAAAAGTTCATAATTACTATATTGCTAGGTAAGGAATCCAAAATGGTAGAGTTATAGGAGCAACTGTTGCCAATGAATATTAAAAGACTGGTAATAGTTACAGCCTTCAGGTTTTGAAATATCAAATAATCATTCATACAATTAACACCTAAACAACAAAGAATTTACATATCCAACATATCTGAGAAAATAAATATCAAGCAAGCTGTTAAGAAATTACTATAGCAATCAAAAATGCTACAACATAATGTCCTAAGCACTCAGCCATATAATCTGTTAATAGCAGACAAAAAAAATGCAGGACATGTTCTGCCACAAGCAAACACCCTCACAGGTTCTTAAAATTCTCATTGCAGGTAAACAGGTTATGTCAAAAATTTAATGTGCGGAAAATTTCACACACTGACGCCATGCTACGTAACTGACCAGTCATCATTAGGCTGAAATATAAATTTAAAAAAAATGACAACCTGCAGCCCTCAGAAATTACATGCGATCTTTGCATACAACATCATAAATCAAACATCTTCATTGTAAATCTTTACTCTTTGCAAGACTTCAAGCTTTGCTCTGGAGCAAAATAAAACAAGTAGTGCTACTGCAATAGGACAAAAAAACCGTGCATGGGGAATAAGAGGAGAGCTTAGTACTCACTTGGCTCCTTATTAGTGCACACCTTTGGTTAAGTTTTTGTTTAGAAAGAAATAATAAGAGACTGATCTCGACACAAAGACAAGAACTGCATGAGCAGAAAATCCCTGACAAAAAGCCCCCACCTTTCGTTCACAAGTTTGTCCTTCACAGGGTCACGGGGCTGACGCTTCATAATGTCACTCTCTGCCATCTCATATGCGAGGGAAATGGCAGGCACCTAAAAAAAAGTGTTGAGGGAAAATGCAAAATAAAAGAAAGAATGGCAAGGAGGCCCAAAGTGCATGACGGGTCATTTTGCAGTGAGATAAATTTAAGAAACCAAGCAGGAACAACAACAAACAAGTTGTGCCACTTGGGCAACACAGTGGGAAAAAAAACATAACTGGCTGGCACCAACTGCCATGCACGTAATGAGGGTAAAGCCATGCGATAGCAAAGCACAAAAATAAGACAAGTAGACCATGCATGTGCAACACTTCGAGCAAATAACCCGAAAGCAAAAGATTTGGGCAATGCGAAACAGGCAACCACGCAGATATTCCACACGGAAAGTCTTGTCCATACAGTAACTCATTGACGGTGCTAACTGCATAAGTACCTTCCCGGCATTGCCAATCATTGATACAACTCATGAGCGAAGCAGAAAAATGTCCCTCAAAGAAAACAAGCCTTTCAACCAACGGTGTCGACTTACTGCCACGACATCACAGTCAACCGCCCTGTACCTGCAAGGGTATGGTTGGCTAGCAGATGCAAAGCAACTGTGATGTCATGGTAATAGTTCAAAGCCATGGCTTGAAACGCTTTTTTTAGGGGAATTTGCCATTTGTTGTTTACTTCTGACTACAGTAAGTGCGATGGAAAAGTAAACTCCACGGAGTAGTTTACAGCCATTAGAATGACGAGTGCTCAACTCAGACCAATCAGTCTGCAATATCTGCAACTGGGTGCATAGAAAGACTTTTCGTGCGGAACAATGCTGATGCACTTACCTTTTTGAGGCATTGAATCTATGTCCCCACTAAAGCAATCCACAAACAGTTATAAAGACTGCATTTTTAGACTGTTAGTCTCAACTGTAAGCCACTAAACCCCATTGCAATGCTTGCCTCACTGGTCTTGCACCATTATAGGAACTTTACAAACTCGCAGCCAAACAAGAAAATAATTCATGCTCAGTAGGCATTCAAAGCACTTTCTGCTGGGAAAGCCCATTTGCCGAATTCACCGTATATGCTCCAACACACAGTTCTGTGGCCATGAAAAGTTGATATACTGAATTCAGCAAGGATATCTTGACAAAGCATGCAAACATGAGTATACCAAAGAATGTGGAGGCCAGAACAACCAAATGTGATGATCTAATTCAATGGAATGTGCAATGGCCTGAAAGGCCATTGCTGAACTTTGAAACAACGAAAGAGCAGCCAAAAATTACAAAGTATGAGCATGATTTCAGATTGGCCAGTTAAGATGCCTGTATTTTTAACTAAAAATCAAGAAAAAAAAGGCGAACAAAGGGAAAGGGTTATCAGAATGTCCATTAGTGTGCCTACTCTGGCTGACTGAATGAACAGAGGAATTCATGAACAAAACCAAGGCAGACAATTCAAAGCAATGAGATGAATGAGCTGACAATTGGATTGGAAAAGGCAGATATAAAACCAAGGATAGCCATACATAAATGGCAAGCAGGGGAAAACAAGAATGGCTGAAGGAAATGGATGCAAATAGACAAAAAGACTCGAAGATGGCAATCCTCGAGTATTACCTTCCGGTGCCAGTCTTCCTCTGCCACTCACTAGTGGGCGATGCCTTGTGGAGTGTGACCAAAAGTGTCAAAGAAAGCAAAGAGAACCAAGGGACAGCAATTTTGTGGCATAGAATATGCTTTTTGATGTCTGCAACTAAAGGCATCTCGAAGAATTTCTTGTGGAAGGTACAGAATAAGAACCACGAGTTAACAAAGTACAACCTAATTTATAGGCCCTTTAATATCTTTTCTAATGAAGGCCAATTTTTTTTCAATTTTAGCATTGTTTTTCGAGAATGTAATCCTGCAAAAGTGAGCATCTGCGAAATTAACTTTGGAGTATTTGGTATGTGTTTTCACTATTCCTAAAATTAGAGATTTTGGAATGGCATATCACAAGTACATTACCATTCCATTCTATTCCACTGACATCCTCATTCCCAATAACATTACCATTCAAGAGCCGATTCTTGGCACATCCATGGCTACTACAATAGCATGTGGCTGTAATTATTCAGTGTTATTTAATTGCTCAATCCCAGATCTGTCTTGTCAGAATGAGAATCAATGCAGTGCCTTCAGCAGAGCAGTAATTCTTGCCCAAGACAAAAACAGCTTTGTCCTTGGTTCTCTCCACAAAACCGAGGAAGATGTTCAGGCAAGTAAAGGAACTCAGAACTGATTTGTACTACGAAGATCCAAAAGGGAAAAAGAATGACACGACTTTGGAGCACAAGACGGTGCGGGGTTGGGGGAAGTGTTGAAAAGTGCTCGATAAAAAAAAACCTCTGCGCTGGCCGTGGAAGTTACCTCTCGTTCACTAGCTTATCATGGGCCGGATCACGCGGTCTTCGTTTCATAATGTCAGATTCGGATTTCTCGTAAGCCAGCGAAATTGCAGGAACCTAGGACAAGGACAAGAACAAAAAGGCCACACAGGTTCTTTTTCTCACTCTAGTCCCATCTTCCCCAACACTAGCATCATCAAGTGAGTACAGATGCACACTGATTCACACAAAGCCATGCTTGGCAAGTTAAGAAGATGCTTCAGTCTCCTACAAGCACGCATGCTTTGATTTGAACCAATATTGTTCCGTGTAAAACAACTGCTACAGGTTTTAAATTAGTATGTGCGACTTTTATGAGAAGCCATACTTATGTTATAGTTAAGAAAAAGCTATGGTAAGTGATGCAAGGTGTCTTTAGAAATGCAGAGGTACTTATGGCATTCATCCCAGCAGTATTAGTAGCGAGTCAGATATATAGTGTTTCATTCTACTCGATACAGAATAATAAAAATAATTAAATTACAAAGGTAACTAGATAATGTTAGGCATCTGCCAGACCATATAACCAAACCCCAAAAGTTGTTCTCTGAAGCTATCAGAAAATTTTTATACAAAATCTGCACTGATTAAAATGAAACACCATGTATCAAAGCTGAACCATGCCTATATCATCTCCTTAACAGCCAGCGCCAGCCACACCACACAACCTTTCTCAATACATGCTTCCGCTGACACACACACCACACAGAAACAGACACCCAAGAGACAACAACACTGATGAAAAGCACTGTCTACTGCAGCAGTTGAGCATTTGCAGGCAGATTTATAGAAATTGCATCGCAGAGAGAGAGATTCACATGGCATTCCAAGTGGTGGCAGCACTGATTAACTTCTACTCATGGCAGTTCATGTGCAGCTAATCATTTCCTCCATGAAAATGACCGATAACACAGCTTTAACTCACACAGATCCCTATGCATTTAGAAGAAGAAAAAACATTTTCCAGCCTTTGACAACTTCCATATAAGCATATCAGTCATATAGCTAGACCACACATGATTTAGCATTTTTATCAACCTCTATAAAGCAAAATAGAAAAAAAAAAACAAAAAAAATCTCATTTAGAGTTTCTTAAATGCTTTGATGCTTTCAATCTACCGCAACAAAAATGAGAAAGATCTTAAAACTGCCATCATTGCCTAATCTGCAGCATTAAAATAAAACAAAAACCTAACTTTTTCAAGATAAAATAGTGGACAAAGACTTTGTAAAATATCATCATCATGCAGCTGGCATAAAAAAAAATTGATGCACTTCATACAGCAGCACTTTTATAAATTCACTGATTATTGCTTAGCCTGTGCTTCATGAAAACATTTTTATTCCAAACCAGTGTCCTGAAGTTAAGCACACTGCAATGAAGAATGCTGCACAATCCATGATCAAAGAAAATACCGCAATGTAGCTGCATGGCACAACATAATGGCTGCCACTCCAACTTACACTTCATTCAATCAATATATGTACATCAAATCTTTCCAACTAAGTCCCTGGCAATTCTATAAAACACAGAAAATCATCTGAGCAGAGTCTAGTTAGCCAAAGAGAGCAAATTTTTCTTCACATCAGATGGGGGTGGTCCAGTGACACACATGAGTAGACTTACCATGTCTGTTCCCAAGTCAATGCACAGAATGGTCACTGTTCCCAAAGGCAAGGGCACATCAGCCAAGATGAACAACAGGAAAGGACTGATTTCAGGAATATTACTGGTTAGGGTGTATGCAATGGACTTTTTCAGGTTGTCAAAGATCAGACGTCCTGCAGCAAAGAAAAACGAGACAGACGAAATTAAGAAAAATGAAACGCTATGAATCTTTTCAAATTTTGGCACAGTTATACTGTTACTGAACTGTGGCAGCACTGTTCAGATTGGCAAATTTCAATGAGGCAGTGTACCGTGCATGCGCAGCTCAGTCAGGACTGCACAGGTATGTAGCTGGAGAGAGCGCAAAACCTAAGCAGCAAGTGCCCCTTGAACCAATGGTGTCGACCTAATTTCATGACATTGTGGTCAACCACCCTGCACCTGCCAAATGTCTCCCTGATATCAATGCCAGCCAGATCAGTCAAATTTTTAAAAATCAAGCTTTTTATGCTCTCCCACGTGCTAACCTTCATGCTTTCTCCATACACACCGCGAGAGGGAAAGAGTATGCTATGGCTGGTGACATACCGCAAAGAATGAGTCAACAAGTTTTCAATTCCTTTTTCTCTGTATTCACCAGCTATGTCAAAAGCTTGCACTATGATGCAAGCCACTCCTGCTCAACAGTAGTGCCACATATCATGGTGAATGAACGAACAGAGGCAATCAAAGAAGCCCCGCAGCGAGCGAGCAACGGGGCTGGCATTGAAATAGGGGAAGTTCTGCACCTGCCAGCTATTCCAATGTCTATGCAAGCAAGGCAAGAAAACTAACCCGAGAGCTAACATCCTTAAGGTGCTGTAAATTATGGTCTGAATCTTCACCGCTTACTAAAGGACAAAGATAATTTCTGGTGACATGCAAGATATGCAATGCAAGCAAAAATCAGAATTCAAAGCAAATTAGTAACAGCTACCAACCTTCTTCAACACCTGTGACAATGGAGGCAAAGTTGTCATCCAGAAGGATCATGTCGGCTGCTTGCTTACTCACGTCGCTCCCAGCAATACCCATAGCAACACCTGGAAGACGTGTAAAGAACAAAAAAATGAGTTCAGTGATGTTCGTAACATCAACTCAAGAGTTACCTTGGGCCTAATTTTATGAGTCTTTAAATGAACACCTCCGGTCATTATTGCAAAAAAAACAAAAAAAACAATGGTGGTTTCGAAAATTGGGCAATAGCATCAACCTCTTCCAAATGGTGATCACACAGTCCTTTTCATTTTTATGCCACGAGTTCGAATTGATTGGCAGGAAAATTTTAAGATCCAATTTTCTCAGCAATAAACGAAATTTTGCTGCTGGACAAACATGGACATAGCCAAAAAAAAAAATTTTATTGACAAAAAAAGAAAAAAAAACGATGGACTTGTCCTCAATGTCCCTTTAAAGATAATTATTTGTAAATAAATTTTTTAAGAGAAAATGCATCATATACTAGTAATGAAAGACAGACACGTAGCCAGAAATTTTTTTCGGGAGGGGCCCGAGGCAGTTGTATATGGCGAAGCCTGGGGAGGGGGGCATGCATAACAAGAACACAGCTTTGGGAGGGGGGTTGAGCGAGATTCCAAAAGGAGTGGGGGGGGGGGGGGGGGGGGGGGGGGGGGGGCCTCCCTCATCCTTGGATATGTGCCTGATGTAAGAAAGAATGTTTTAAGTGTGTGCACACCGGAATTCAGACACATCATCTCAAAGCCTGAACACCACATAAATACATTGTACAGAAGCGTATTTTAAACATTTCATATTACGCTCGAATGCTGTGATGCAAGACCTCACAACTTAACTCACAGCTGATTAAATGGCAATATGGCAAATGATATGGCAATGTGTGTATACACAATACACATATGACAACTACAAAGTGCTAGCATTGCTATGAAACAATGATGCACTGCATGGCAAAATTGCTTTATGAATTAACAGTATGTAAAAAAAAAAGACATCAGCCACAAGTTCACGATTGTGTAATTTAAAATGGCCCCCAATGTTAAATTTATGAATACAGTTCATGACTTATTCAACATTTGCTACCGCTCACGGTACATGCTACCCAAGCCAGCATGTTATTTTCCCCAAGATTCTGTATAATAAGTATTACAGTGGCAGATTAATTAGCAATGTTGGTTGGCTGCACAACATATCCACTCAACTTAATGCATCCAACTCAATAATATGAAGCTGAAGCGAACAAGTAATATGTGTATTATGTGGAGTTTGATTAACACGGCCTTTTTTTAACACACTTGATGCTGATAAGCTTGAAGCAATACTTTGAATAAACTGGGAGTTTGAAATAATCAAATTTAAATTAACAACGCTCCAGGACACATGTTTTAGACAAGAGCCAGCATTAGTCTACCACATGTGCAAAGAAAGAAACATAAGCGAGCGCTGACCTAGAAGTTTTATGCTGGAAAATTTCAATGATCGTCAAATGACACTCACCAATGTCGGCCTTCTTGAGGGCGGGCGAGTCGTTGACACCATCACCAGTGACGGCCACAATGGCCCCCAGGCGCTGGCAGCCCTCCACAATGATGAGCTTCTGCTGGGGCGAGGTTCGGGCGAAGACGATTTCGGTGTGGTAGCGCAAAATGTCGTCCAACTGGTCAGGGCTGATGTCCCTCAGTTCCGAGCCATGGATCACGGCCGCCTTGGCATCCCGCGGATTCACCTCTTCCACGGGCACATTCAGTCGCTGCGCAATGTCCTCCACGGTTTCGTTACCCTCGGAAATGATTCCAACAGCCTTGGCGATGGCTTTGGCAGTGATCGGGTGGTCACCAGTCACCATGATGACCTGGAAAAAGCGAACAATTCAAGCTTGATGCAGAAAATGCTGATTTTGAACTGTCGACTTACAATAATGCCCGTATACAATTTTTTTTTAGCATTCAAAGCTTTTTTCTTCTTGGCCCAACCTGCATCCTGTGTATTTCTTGTAGTTGCCACTTTATTACCACTGTACCTGTACCACCATGCTAAAATCAAGATGTGGTGGTTGCAGTATTTGTAAAATAAAATAAAGTCAGCAGAACGAACTCAGAGATGAGATGCTGCAAAGTTGATCTGACGTGCAAGCAGGTTTAAGGAACAGGTTTGGTTTATGAGGGTTTAACGTCCCAAAGCGACTCGGGCTATGATGGGACGCCGTAGTGAAGGGCTCCGGAAATTTCGACCACCTGGGGTTCTTTAACGTGCACTGGCATCGCACAGTACACGGGCCTCTGGAATTTCGCCTCCATCGAAATTCGACCGCTGCAGCCGGGATCGAACCCGCATCTTTCGGGCCAGCAGCCGAGCGCCATAACCACTCAGCCACCGCGGCGGCCCATATTTAAGGAACAGAAAAACACCAGCTTTGCTTGAAATTTTCAGACACAGCAAAGCTGTTTGCACAGTTTAGTGCAAGGTGGCATTTAAACGAAAGAAACATTAGTAAAAAATGGAAGAATGCTTCCTTCATAATGTCGCACCAGAAAATCTTTACCTATGGCATGTACAGTGGAGAACAAAAAATGTTTTAGAAGTGACCGATCATCACCAAGAAGTAATCTCAATACTGCTGTTCCTGAAAACTCTATTAATAGAGTCCACGGTTTTTCCCCCCTTCACCAGAAAGTCGTGGTCTGCAAAAGAATTTTTTTTCTCTTTGCTGCTCTGGTCGACAGTCACTTGTGCTAACCTTTTAGTCTGTTGCACCTTTTAAAACATTTTCATTCTCTGAGTGCATATACTGAGAAAGCAGGCACTAAAAGAACTGCCCAGAAAAGGATGGAATCATTGGCTTGTTGGGTAAATGCTGGTGCAGGCTTCAATGATTTTTGAGTAGGTTTTGGAGCAGTATTTGTTGCGTGTATTTGAGAGAGCTTTGCAGTGAATTTCTGTGTAAGCTCCAGACCATGCGACAACCGCAAAGGCATCAAGAACATTACAAATTTTTGCGACTGTCAGTTTTCACAGCCAAGTAGATGTTCAAAATAAAGGTATTTTTGGTGCTGGCTTGAGTTTGGCCATACCTTGATGCCGGCACTTCGGCATTTGGCAACAGCATCGGGCACAGCAGCACGTGGCGGGTCAATCATGGAGACGAGACCAAGAAAACGAAGTCCAGTGAGCGGGAAGTTCTGTTCATCAGCATCGAACGGATAGCCTGGTGGGTACTTATCCGTTGGCAGCTTGTAGTCACAGAAGCCTAGAAAGAAGAGGCACACGGTTAGCTACGCATACTCCAAGATCATTACATGGGAGGGGCCCCCTTAAAACATGGTCTGCAATGAAGGGCTAACTGAGATCTGCCCATGTATACCTTCTACAAAGCCCATGCCCTGGGAAACTACCCAGAAGTTTTCATGGCAACATGAAAGACTGACAAATGTGCTGTGGATTTTTGGCACAAGGTACTCAACTCTAAAGCACCCCCACCAGTTACCATAACAAGACTGGTTTGTGCTGTTGTGCACGTTAAGTATGAAAACAGGTATTTTAAGACGGTTGTTAGAAAATTACCTGCCCTGAAAGCTTTGCACTTATGCCTCTAATAGCCTGTCCCGTCAATAAAAAATACATCATGCCTCAGCAGGGTCGGCGCCAGGACATTCGTGTTAGGGTGGCATGAATAAACAGGAGGGGAGGTGGGGGGTAAAATGTTAGTAGACATATGTTGCCTCTGCGGCATTGCTTTTCATGAAAAATAAACGAAATGCAGTGAGTGTGCAGCGAGAAGCCCAGTACGGGCTTCAATATCATAAAAAGTTATCATCAAGGCCTCAAAGAAGAGCTCAGAAGATTTTTCTGTACGTGGTCTGGCAAATATTTTGGGGTGGCGACCACCACTCCTGATCTACCCTTGGCGGCGTCACTGCTGCCTCAGTGAAAACATATGAAACTAACAGAATGCAAAAGGAAATGTGAATAGTAAAAAGAAGTAATCTATTCTAGCTAGTCTTTTTAATGGTGACCAGAGTACACAACTCAAAACAAGTAAGTGGTCATTTCATGCGAGGTTTAAAATGGAACCGGGGTCTTTGAGCCTAAAGATAATCTGCCAGTTCACTTCTATCTGTTCCAAGCAGAAAACATTTCTCAGCTCTTGGCGCAGTTTTGCCTGAATGTCCTTGTCTAAAATTTAGCCTTCAAGCATACGCTGCCAGTAAGCAATAAGAGCCACTTTTAAACAACAAACAAGGAAGCTGCACGCCCAGCCTAACCAGGCTCCGCCAGTGCAATGAAACCAGCTGCACCGTTACAGCAGGCCCAACACAAGAAACTCACCAATGACACGTTCTCCGAGGCCACCAAGTTCTAGGTAAGCATTGTTGAAGGCCTCCTTCATCTCATCGTCGAGCACCTTCTCCTTTCCGTTGATGAAAATAGTAGAGCAGCGGTCCAGAATGCGCTCGGGGGCACCCTTCATGCACAGGATGTAGCTGGGGTCATCGGGGTCCTCAGTCTCGTGCACGGTCACCTGCAAAAGTAAGAGTGACCGATGCCATTAGTTCAAGGGCAGGCAAAAAAGAATTTTTCAAGACAGACTGCCAAGCACAGCAATGAAACAAGGGCAGTCGTATATCTCGAAGAACACATATTGGAACGCAAAGGTGATATGGCTAGCATGATACACTGCTCTCGTTTTTAGCCTGAGTGTTGGTTTTGTCTGCAAAGCACTGATCTACTGGGCAGCAATTATCGTTCAGAAACTATTCAGAAACTCGAAAATACAAAAATTAGTGAGAATCTCAACTAACAGAGAGAACCCCATCCGAACTCTGACGCAAGGCATTGCAAAATTTTGCTCTCCATTTCGCTCCTCTTCCTTCGTTTTTCCTACTAACTTTAAGTGTGCTCTCAATAAGAAATGAAACGCGAACAAGACAAATGAAACACGAACACCACAAAGAGAAGATCTCAGCCAGAGAGCTCAGTAGTAGTGCAGGCTAATTTGAAATCGAAGGAGCAAAGCCTGTTCTTTAGGTGTTTGCTAATCAATCTCAATGGTGTTTCATCTCCAGTAGCCAATGCGTTAAGTTTTCTTGCACTGGCATTTCAGCTGACTTGTTTGAGTTGCTGAACGTACAAAGGAGCTTTGAACCGAAGCTTTAAACATCCTTTTTCTCCTTTTTTACTTCTGTTGAGACAGAATTTCTTTATGTAACTCACACGAAATTCATTATGACTGACTATAATGCCAACTAGCTCAGCTCCAGTGTGCTTTAACTTAATAACATCCTAGAATTCTGGTCCGAGTCTGGTCCGAGAGCAAGCGATTGGCGACAGAAAAAAGTGGTGTCAGTGGTAGTTATGTCCAGGTACACCAGAAAACATATCTACCATCAACTGCAATAGCATTACTGTCTCTGACACCCCTAGCTGAAGCATGGCATTGGATTCTGTTAGTACTAATAATGCTGCATGAAATGCAAAAAGCAAGCAGGGGCAGCTGACACCCTGAGCATAGAAAAGGAGCAAACAGCAAACTCAAAAGAGAGACAGCTGTCAAAAAGGCACACTTACGTGGTATTTATTCGTGGAGTTGAAAGGAATCTCGCAGACCTTGGGGTTGCGCTGCCTGTAAGCAGCCACACTGCCAATGGCAAGCTCCATGCACTTGAGGATAGCAGACTCTGAGGCGTCGCCTGTGCACTCTCGCTTGAGGATGGGAACGTTCTCCTGGCCAGCCTTGAACTCAGCCCTGCTGCACAAGCAGCAATTCCGGCCCAGAGCCTTCCATCCAGCCGAAGTCTTGTCGTACTGGACGCCTGGCATACACACACAATACAAGCGTGAAGTGGGGTTATTCAAGAAATAACTTGATGACGAGCACTGCCCACTCTTATGGAGCAAGTTTTTTGAGGCCAATTACAGTGTAACCCGCAATCTCATCAGCCGCACAAACAAAGAGGTCAGCATTACTGCCATTACTGAGGAATCACCCAAGGTGGAGTAAATTTGTAATAAGGGAGCGATTACTTATTGCCATCCACCCAAGTGCAACCATACGGCTACAAAGGAAAGCTATACAGCTTTTTCAGAAACTTCGTAGTTAAAGAAAAATTCGTCCTGGTCCGGGATTCGAACCCTGGACCACCGCTTCACCGGAGCAGTTTCTCTACCAAATGAGCTAGCCGGGACGGCAAGGTTATGGTAGGGCGAGAGCGAATTGATCAATAACGCGAAGTGGGAACAGTGTTGGTGCAAAATTCTACACAGTTTGACTGGTTAGAAACAGTAAAATCAAAATGCCCGGATCAGTCAAGTAATCGCCCGAGGGATCGTTGAATCACTGTTTTGAAGGTGCTCATTACACTTGACACTGAGCGAAAACAATGCTATTACTGGCAGCTGAATCTTTCTGCATAAAAATAGCGGATGACGTGCTGCCCAGTTCACTGTTCAATGGAATATTTACTGCATTCGCTACATGGCACAAAAACAAACTGATTTGTGACAAAAAGGAAACTAAATTAGACCGAAACAATGCAATCACTCATAGGTGCAACACACTCAAAAAAGCTGCGAGTCTGCTATGTACACAACTGTGTGAAAAGCGTCTGAAAGGGTTAAAGATGTCCAAGTCTATTGGGACCCTCCATGTAGGCACAAAGCAGCACCACACACAAAAGACAGACAAGCAGCAAGAACCCACCAGACTGGTCTTCTGTGGTGTCAGCCTCGATAATCTGGTTGTCGAACCACATGTGGGCGACAGTCATTCGATTCTGAGTCAGGGTGCCGGTTTTGTCTGAACAAATGGTTGAAGTTGACCCTAAGGTTTCGACAGCCTCCAAATTCTTCACAAGGCAATTCTTGGCAGCCATTCGCTTGGCAGTAAGGGTCAAACACACCTGCATAATGGAACATTTACATAAACTACTTGGAAACTGAAATAGTACAATCATGAAAAAATGTTTGGTCTCAAGCCCACTAGGGCCCCAACAGGAAGACTTCAAGATGAAGGCTCAAGTCTCTTTCAACAGAAATACTACCTTAGCAAAAGACATGATTATTGAAGAATCACTGAAAGAAACCAATGAGTTTGAAGGGGACTGAAGCAAAAAGTGGCCCCAAATCATGGATGACTCAAAAGATATGACTAGTCTTTTTTGCCACTGGGAGCAAGTCTGATTAATTTAAACAGATTTTGGTACAGCAAATATGCACTTTGCAAAATTTTCAGCCTTTAGAAGAACACCGAACCTAATCAGTTTCTAGCACTGCTAATAGTCTATTTCTAAAACAACTAGTGACAAATCTGAGTACCGCTTTCATAAATGCACTCTTACCCTCCTTCCCTCCTTGTAAGTTGCTCAGGGCACATGCTTTAAACTCCCCATGCTACTGCATAAAAGTGCTAGCTTATGCACAACAGGCTGCAGGTATGGATGAAATTGGGCAAACTTATATTGAAACAATTAATGCAGTGGCATGAACTAGGGAAGTTCATGGGTAAGCAGTAAATGAACTGTGTGTCATGAACCACACTTAGTGTGGGCAGATTGCTGTTTCATGAAGGAGCTTTCAATACAACGCTTCAGGGAGCATACTGGCAATGGCAGCTAAATGCAGTTTACTCTTAAAAGTGATGAAGAAAAACGCAAAAGCCCAGAACTCTAGAAAGCATGCTACACTCACGGTGACAGTGGCCAGGAGACCTTCGGGCACATTGGCCACAATGATACCGATGAGGAAGATGACAGCATCCAGCCAGTGGTAGCCCAAGATGAAGGCAATCACAAAGAATGTCACTCCCAGGAACACAGCCACTCCTGTGATGAGGTGGATGAAGTGAGCAATCTCCCGGGCGATGGGGGTCTCGCCCATCTCGAGGCCAGATGCCAGGTTCGCAATGCGGCCCATGACTGTTCGGTCACCAGTGTTTATCACCACACCCATACCCGTGCCTGCATGTGCAACACAAAAAATGACTGCCTGCAACGGCACAATCACAATTACCATGATCACAACCATGCATTCAGTGGAGGACAAAAGCACCTCCCAGAAATCTCAAGTTAGCCCTGCCCTGCATCAGCTGCAAGCCAGCTCCTCCCGGCAAGCAAAATTTTGCCGAGCGTTTCCCCACATATCCACACATCTAATCAACTGGACAAATCTGGCCAGCCCTCTTTTTCAAGCAGAAGCAACATATATGTGTCCGTGTGGACCAGTACAATCTTTGATTACTTGTTCTCGGCATGCAATGGCCAGCAGCTTTGAGAGTCCACTCATGCAGTTACCTTTATTGTGCCAGCAGAGCTAGGTGGGAAGCTATCTTGCAAAACTTTACACACAAACCAGTAAATTTCCCACATGCCAGAGCAGTTTAATTCATGCACCCACCTTCGACACAGTTGGTGGAGAAGAATGCCAAGTTCCTTGTTTCCAGCGGGTTCTCGTTTGTCAGCTCTGGCGAACGCGTCTGGGGCTCAGACTCTCCAGTAAGGGACGAATTGTCCACCTTGAAACCTTGTGCTTGGATGACCCGAATGTCAGCAGGAATGCGGTCGCCACCTTTTACCTCACATACGTCACCCGCCACAACCTCCTCAGCGGGAAGGTGCAACTTCTGTCCATCACGAATCACAATGGCATACTAAAGAGAGAGGGAATACATGCAGGAAAAAGTTAGTTACTCGCTCGCTATTGCAAGTTAGCACAAAATATAAAATTAATTTGTGCACACTGCTCCAATATTTTGCTAAATCCTGCACTTGAACAGTTCAAAAATACAGTGCATGCAGCAAAAAGAGGCCAAAATGCGAACCAATGTAAACCTGCCAGAAGAACACAAGTCGAAAATGGAAAAAGGAGTAAAACTGTAACGTACTAATGGGCGATAACTGAAATTAATGATTCTGTTGTGCCAATCTGCAACTTTTAAAGTATTATTCAGTTTTTGCTCTGTCCTTATCTGGTGTTTCATGCTTTTTCAGCTTGCTTACGCTACATTCTGTGTCATTATTATGCAAGCGAGTCTCAAAAAAATATACCAGACCTTGCTGGCCCATCACGCATTTAGAATGTTCGACATTCCATTACTATACAATGACACTAGCTGTGGCTATTGAGGTATAAAAATATTCTTGGACACAATTATATGATACCTTTTAACCTGAACAGTACTATATCTGCTTTAACCTTGAATCATAGTGCCCTGCTATGAGGTGGATTTCACTGAAACACTGTAAAATGCAAGTTACAGCTAGTACACAATAAAAATATATCAGAACAATGTTTGCCAGAATTACTACAGTGCCAAACGTGTGAAATGGAAAGTAATTAAAATGCATTTAACACATTAATATGGCATGAAAACATCTCCATGAATGAAAACTGGGCCAAAACCAACTATAAAGTGACAGAGTTTAACCATGCCTGCAGCATATATGATTTTGCCACACATAACCAGCACTAACATTAAAAAATGTATTTCTGCTGTAGAAAAATGCGCATTTCATGTGAAGCAAGCACAGATGTGCTGACTCATCCTATTTAAGAAGCAAAAGAAAAGGAATGGAATTCTGAGCTCACCTGTGGAACCATGTTTTTGAAAGACTCCATAATTTTTGAACTCCTGGCTTCTTGATAGTAGGAGAAACAACCTGTTACAATAACTACAATGGCCAACACTGCGCCCAGGTACAACTGAAAAGAGAATAAAAGCGAATTAATGTAGAAAAATTTCTAAAAGCATGTCTATTATACTGAAGGAACAAAGTAATGTCACTCATTGTTAGCGCCATTTTGTCAAGATGACTGTAGTGCTAGGCATGTAAAACCTAAAGTTTAAAGCCTGTTAACCTAGCAGCCATAAATGTTGGCGAAGACAGCTAGCTTCATTATCTTGCAAGGCTGACAAAAATAACCTTGGAAAACACAGCAAGCTGGTTTCACCTCAGTTCTCAACTTTAATGTGTGAAGCCTACTTTACAGGGGATCACCAATAGCGCATGCTACATAGCCTTCACGGTGAGTTGACATATATGTGCAGCACTTTCTAGAGCATTCGAAGGATGCAAATTCCTGTTTTGTTGATTTTTAGATGTTTTTGAAAAACTGCACATGTGTATGAATGGAAAGTCAAAATAACGGCCAGATATGCCCCGAGCTGTTATACTCACATTATCATCGGGTGGCTCCTCGAATGTGCCTGCCTGGATGGAATATGCGATGAAGCAGAGTACCGCGCCGATCCACAGTAGTAAGGAGAATCCTCCGAAGAGGTTCTTACAGAACTTGACCCATTCGGGTGTCTTTTTAGGGGGCGTTAAAGAGTTTGGGCCGTCCCTTTCAAGAATTTCCCTAGCTTGTTGTGATGTGAGGCCCTGCGAGGAAAACAAAAAAACTCCATCAATGCACGCACGGTCAGAAGATCAAATATAATAATGACAAGCCTTGTCAAGGTTAACAGGTTCTCGATGATGCACTCGGCAGGCTCTCTCATGCCAGATTTGGCGAGCAACAGGCATCCTTGTGTGGATATTTTTTTTCTGACTCCCCATACTGATGAAAGCATAGCCATAGGTACTGCAGTCTTTTCAGTACATACAGACTGCAACTATCATTCAAATGGCTATATAAATATCAAAACAATGAGTACCTTACAAGAAATATGAAAGGATCACTGTATAATACTTCATTTTAACCCCCCCCCCCTCCCCCCCAGTCATTTAAGCTTCATCACGTCCAGACCTATGCATGCTGAATTCCTTTTCTAGAATAAAAATAAACTTACTGTGGAAGGGTTTGTGCCAAGTCGTGCATACAGTTCTTCGATGGGAATTTTGTGTTCATCCTGAAAAACAGAAACACAGCAAATGTCCTTGAGTCAAGGTGCACGAGTAAAAGTTTTGACCACTGAGATCCTGTAAAACAGCTACATGTTCAAGTACTCAACAATACAGGAACTCACAGACAAGCAAAGCACGCAGCAATTTAGCAGACAGCAACGTTCAGGCTTCACTGCATGACATATGATGCACAGGAGTGCCATTGTACTCTACATTCTGGTACACTTATAGCTAGCAAGCAGAATTACAGAAAAATTGATTAGAAAAAGTTTTGACCACTGTGATCCTGTAAAATAGCTAGATGTTCAAGTACTCAACAATACAGGAACTCACAGACAAGTAAAGCATGCAGCAGTTTATCAGACAGCAACAATCAGGCTTCACTGCATGACATATGATGCACAGGAGTGCCATTGTACTCTACATTCTGGTACACTTGGAGCTAGAAAACATACAATTACAGAAAAATTTGTGCATGCACAATGTCTGCTAAATATGCTGTACAAGTGGCAAAGTCTGGTATTGCAATTCATACTTGACAGCATGGTCGACTCGTAGTTTTGTAGTACAAACGTTAGCGAGATCCAATGAGGCAAGATCCTGAACTGCATGCAGCCACCTCAATGGCATCACAAAGTGACGTCCCTAGGAAAAAAACTAATAGTGTCAAGTAATCAAAGTTGGCATGACTTTTGGGTGTTGATTTGTCTTCCATAAAATTCTGTAAGCTAGCTGCTACGAGCTTCTGTAAACTGCTCTGAGAAGTGGCTGCACAACACTACGAATTAGGAACAGTGCTCAGGATGAGAGGGTAAGACATAGGTGCAAAGTGGGACAAACATCACTAAACAGCCCTATGTAACCCCAGTGCTAAAATGTATGGAGTTGAGCTAATTTGTTTGACATTCAAGATTTCAAATAAATTTTTTGGACAATGTCTGAGGTGGCATCTTTTCTCGTGTTTCTTCTCTACCTGTGGTTCTAGTGTTAACAAGCAATGGTACTGTCCCTCAAGAACATTCAAAACCTCGCAGTCCTGACTAACAAGCCTTTCTTTCCATCGCGACAAGTGCACAACAATTGCGACCACTCAGAGCAACGACGGCAGATTCAGCCGTGTTTCCGGCGAGCTAAGTGCGGTCACTTAAGCGATGTCCAGATGGCGCCCTCGTCGTTCCGGCCGAACAACTGGCCTTAATGGAATCTGCCAGGGTCCGACGAGAGAGCGCTTCATATTGATGACAGATGCCACAGCAGCAACGGGCGGGCGACGGGGAGGCATGAGAACACGAAAGCCACTCACCATTTGCACTTCCTGCTTGAGGTCATCCAAGTCCGCTGCTTTCTTGGCTGCCTTACTCCGCCGACCCTTAGGCCGCCCGTCTGGTGTTCGGCCGTCATCTGGAACCCTCGGGTTAACTGCAACCCGGTAGCTGTCGCTTCGTCCATACTGCACAGATGAAAGAGAAGAAATGCCAATGTTGAGACACGGCTCTAAACAGCACCACTAACGGTACTGCGACCGAAATTAAGGAGAATTAAAGTGAGCCACGCACGCAAGACAATAAGCTGCCTTGAAGCGGATATTACAGGAGTCAATGAAATCCGTTACAGTTGCAACAGAGAAGCCGAGTGGACTGAGGAAAAAACAAGACAGACTTCGTTGTTAAACAAACATCAGTGCGCGCAGTCGGACGTCTTACAGTCACACCACGCGGGAAGACTCATGAACACGTGGCTCCGAACTAACATCAATTGCTTCCATTTCTCCAAAGCGGCGCAGAATTCTCCGCACACGGGAGTCACTGAACTTTCCCCACAGCGAAATGCTGTTGGATTTATCGAGCCTGCGACTGAGCTCGGCAGCAGTACACCATAGCCTCAGTGATTGGTTGGGACACCGCATCGTGCTGATGCTTGTGCATGCATCCAATGCGCATGTGCCATATTCACGTATCACATAATTCATGGGTCACATTCGTGTAAACAAGTCACATTCATGTAAATGAAAATCTACGCAGTCTTCTCGACGTGCACGCTGCGAAAGCAACACCTTGCGAAGCATTTTCAGTGACTTAGTAATTACTCTTGCATTAAGCAGATACTTTTTACATTATTTTACATACATACATAGTTACATAGTTTTTCTGGAGTTTGCCCCAAATGTAAATTTAGTAACAAGAGTGCCATCTACATATACATATATAGGTGTTCCCTTCAACGTTAGTTGCTCACTGCTGTACGCACAGCGCGTGTACACGGTTGTGTTCACTAGCGCACAACCCGTGAGGCTTTTACAGCGCGAGAAAAATCATCCAAGAGGCCCCCAACGAACCTCGCGTGCTTTCAGGACGCCGGCTACGCCAACCGGTGCTAAGTAACGAATGCACAATTATGCAACGGACGCACGCGCAGCAACGCCACGAATCCGTCTGTCATTGTGCACGATACTCGAGCGAGATAGGCCTATCTACGTGGCCTCGGCTAAACAGCCCTGGCGTGGACCCTTTCTTCGCGCGGACAGCCTCAGGCATGCAGCGCCAACAGTCGACCGAACCAAAAACGTTTAGTCGTGACCCCTTTTTTTTTGACAATCTCTCAGACGTCCCGGAGGCTGAACGGTGACGAGTAGATAACGAGCAGAGCTTTCCGATAATGCGGAGCATGAAGAGGGCGTGAAAAAAGAAAAAAGACGGATTGCAAGCGTTGAACAGCACCGGAACAGCGACAGAATAAACACGAAAAAAAAAAAACAAAGGAAAAGAAAGCAATGTGTGCATACCATATAGCAGCGGAAGTACTGTAGCGGCAATTCCAAGCGATAAGCGAACACGAGGGCACTGACGTCACGTGACCTTTTTCTTCCTTCGAAACGAATGATTCAGCAGTACATCAAACAAACCACTGCTTTAATTGCGACCACTTACTATGAGGTCATCTGGTTCTAGGCGCTATCCTCAAGTAAAGCACGAAGAACACTGTTTGAAAACTGGAAAATTCAGCTAAGACATCAATGATCCCACATAATGTTTAGTGCACAATTATTGCTGCTGATAGTGGCACGGCAACGGACAAACCGGCAAGCCAGCGTTCAGCCCGCGCTATTTCCCAGGTGAAAATGCGTTTCTAATCGTTTCATATTGATACAAGATGAAACAGTTTGCTGCTGTTTGAAATGGTCCCAGTACGACATCAAATGGTTTTGTGCTGGGGTCTGGTCGTCCAAATTGGGATCTCCTGGTTCTGAACTGGGATCTGCAGTGTACTTAAACGAACAAAGCTTTTCAGCGAAATCTTGAATTTTGCCTGCTATATAAGTTGCATATATTACGACAAAATATAATGAGGTAACTCTTCATTAACTATTCCCCATAAACAACCGTGGAATGCCCTTAATGAGGAAATATATAACCATGAGCATATGGTATTAGTTTGCACATGAGTGTACAAGTTGCACATAAGTTGTGCATTGTAGCGCTTTGTTCTTGCTGTTGTTGGCGCTTGCTGCGGTGTTTAAAGCTGTGTTCTCACTATACAGCAGACAGGACGTACTTCTGCTTTTATTAATCTCTCATTGATGAAAATCACAAATTAAAAAAGAAATGAAACCCTATGCTCCTTGGTTTCAGTGACTGTTGGCTTCCGTTATGTTCTCACTGTAGGCAGATCTGTATGTACGTCCTGCAAGGTGCTTAACTATGTGCTTTACGTTCAAGAAATATGCTTTACCACATTCTTGTAACTTTTCAGATATGTTAAAAAACGATGTGCATTACAAGAACAGTGGATAAAAAGAAATATTGTTTCGGTGCTACCAGGACAGCCACTCTTTCCAGCACCTACTGGACTCAGGAGCTATTGATCCCAGCAGCTATGGGGAATGAGCCGATAAACCATTTTAACTGGCACCATTAAAACCCCATTTGCACATTTTCACCCGGGTTATTTGCAGCTTTTCTTCGCCAATGAAAGCCACGAAAAGGCGCCTCATCACCTACCCAGCGCGCCGCCGCGTTTCGATGGAGGCGGAGCGATAAAGACGCTGGTGGGCTGCGCGATGTCAGTGCCCGTTAAACTACGGTTCCTTTCTTCTTTCACCACCATATCCCTTCCCTCACGGCGCGGTTGACGCGTGTACCGAGAATTATGACAGTTATTGCTCCTTTACCCAAAACCAACCACCAAACGACCGCTCATCAGCTTCGGGTGCATTGCAAAACGAGCTCGTTTAATACGGCCCAACTCAGAGCAGACAGTAGCAGACGGCAGAGTACAGTGCGAGACAGTCAGAGAAGACTACCATGGTATTTAAACCTCGCACGTGGATCATGGTCGCATGGTTCACGTGCGACTTGCCGACGAAACACAAGCGCGTGCAACCTGACCACTCTTAAACCCGCGGTCGCTCCTCAACAGACGTCTTAGTGTGCAAGGCATTTACAGGATGTGACGAAAGCTTGCGCCGAAAGCAATCTCGAGCCACATATGTTGAGCAGACTGGGCCTTCGGAGTGGCTGGACGAGTTTTGAGACACGCGAGTTTTCCGCACAGCGCTCGCGCAAAGCCGCCGCGAGTACACTTTGCGGAGGTCGCGGCTGCAGCGCTTTGGCGACACGCGCATGCGCACGCCGGTTCAGAGGAAACCCGGACGTGGGCCCTGCACAACACAGACAGTCGGGTCGGGTCGTGCCCCCTACTCTAGACAGTACAGGGCGGCCGGACGCGGTATAGGTAGCCTCCCCCCCACCGCTCTCGCGAGGGTAGTCGTGGCTGTGGCCCGCCGCCACTCCCCGCCCCCTTGGCTTCCTTCACCCTTGCCATTTGGCGCCCGCGTCCTCGCCCGCGGTCTCCGGCGTCTGAGTTCGGCTGGCTGGCGCGAAAGAGCCCAGGACGGAGACGAAATAAATGAATAAGAAACGAGTACGCCAGAGGGATGAGGAGGAGGAGGAGGAGGAGGAGGAGAATGAGAGCGGCCGTCGTGCGATCAATAAGCAGCCGTGGCGGCGGCGGCCTCGTCAGTGCAAGCACAAAAAAAGAAAAAAACGTTCAGGGGAGGAGGGCGGGGGTGGTGGAGAAGTGGCAAGGAGGACCCGGGGTTCTTTGCCGCACCGCCGCGGGTTCGGACGTCGAGCGCCAGCGCCACTGCCGCCAGTCCAACGCAAGAACGCTTCTTTTCTGGCCCGTGCACCGCTGAGCGCATGGTCGCACTCGTGCGGTAGAAAGAGCGGCTCCTTCCTTGCGACAGATTAACAGAATTAAGCGCGCCTGCCCGCTTTTGCGAGCGCCGCGAAAGGTAATATTTTCATCTCGCGCTGCTGGTGACGTGCGCCACCTTTTCCCCCTCGCAATTCTCTTTCTTCCCTTCGCGACAGCGTCGAAACAAACGACTACCGAGCGAAAGTGGGTCACGCAGGCAGCACCATCACCACACCGCCAGAAACAGCAATGCATTACAGCACGGCACTGCAAACTAGTTCCCGAGCACATGTGAATTTTTTTCATGCCTCAGTGCGGCTGCTCCTGGAGTGAAATCCACGACCAGCCTGGGAACAGGAAGGAAAAAGGGGCTGGTGTGGTGCCCCACTAGGCCGTTTAAAACACGCCGCACGAAGGCAGCGCCACTGTGGAAAAGGGGTGAAAATGTGGCCACTCGTTCAAGTGTGCGTCTTTTGAAGTTTGCGTGTATGCGCTGTTCGCATCGCTACCGGGTCGACACGCAGTCATCCAAACTACTCCAGTTCTCTGTCATACAACAATGCGACGAGTAAAGAGACTGAAGCCGCGAGGGCACGTGACCCCTGCGGTTACCCTCGCAATTAAAGGCTTGTTTCCGGAAAACCAGGGCGCGGCATGCTAGTAAATACTGCAGTAAGAGACCTGCGCTCCATCGAGTAAGGTAGACGCCGCTAACAGCGTTGTACGGACGAGGAAAAGCGTGCTGTACCCAACGCATCTATCGCACCCTGTACAACACTTAGAGGACACAGAAGTTACGGGCACACCCGACGCAGTTGAGCGTAATCTCCCCGTATACGGCGACCACACACACGCGCCTGCGCGCACTAATACGCGCCACACTAGCGAACGAACCATCTAAGCAGTTAGCGTGGCTACAGGAATGGACTCGGGACCTCTACAAACTGGTAAACATAAACAAGGCGCAAGAAAACGATCGACTACGACCCTTGCGGCGGCTGCAAGGCTCTTAAAAGGAAACGGAATTTAAAACCACGTTATCCACCCAACTTCCTGCCCCTGTCAGAGACGGTCGGGAAGATAACGTCCTTGTGAAGGAGCTCGTCGGCACGATGCCAGCACGAAGGCAAACATTGCAGGACGGACTGGACCTCGAAGCTCGGCGAAAGCATTGCGGCAGTCGCTGAACGTGTTGGGCGCTCAACTGCGCTCAGAAATATGCGTAGGCGTAGAGAGCGAGAGATAAGCGCATTGCTCGGAGGACAACACCTTCAGAGACCTCCTGGGGAACGTATCAAGGAACCCCTTCCTCCGTAATAAAAAGTTACGGTTACGGAGCTCGACAGGCGAAAGCGCCGCGCTTTTCCGTACCCGCCAGCGAAGAACGACCGCGTAGCACCTGTTTTTTTTTTGTTTTTTTACTGCGACGAGCTTTCGGGTTCACAGTCGCAGTCGGGTTGAGGGTACCGAGACGAAGAGCACATAACGGCGCGGCAAAAAAAAAAAAAACAAATCCCAGAAGCTCACGACACACAGCGTGCACAAAATACCTTGTCGTCGGACATCTTCCCAGGTGTCTTCTTGGCAACCGGCGGGGTACCTGATATTAGTCCTGCAGCGGCGAAGATCTAACTCCACGGCGATAGAAAGCCGTGCCCCGCACGCAAAACACAGCCAAGCCCAAGCAGGACTGGCGAGTTTGGCTCCCCCAAGCGACTGCCTCGGACGGAGGACGGCGAATATGGCGGCCGCTGGTCGCGACCGCTTCCCTACTGAGCACCGGCGCAGACGGCGACCCGGTCTTTGAAGCGGCTCGCGAAGCTGCTCTCCCCTTCAGACAGCGGCGACGACGTACGGCAGCAAGAGCCAAGATTGCGCGCCCTTATCGACAGACGGCCGGCGGGGCTCGGCTATACGTCTCGTCTCTTATCAGTAAGCCTCCCCACAAACCTCAGCCCCTCGACTCCGATTACCTTCCCCGCCCCCTCTCATCCTTTCGTCGAAGCACATCGAGTGGATGATGGCAGACGTCACCGCCCGCAAGTGGATGACGCCGCTCACAACACTCGAATGCACTCGAAAGGTGCTGCTGGCGGTGCGCAACAGCGCAGCGCGCGAATCTAATCGCCCGCAACACGGAACGTACAGTACAGCCCGCGTCACGTGACCCCTGCCCGTGAAATTTTTGGAGCAGGCGGTGCGAAAAAAAAAATGGGTTGACCCATCCTCGCAAAGAACCAATTTTTCACCAATTCCCGTGAGTTTTCCTCATTTGATAGTCACCCCTCATGGCTTGTTTTTCCATCGCCCGGGTTAGACAACTTTGCGTCCCTTGAAGATAAAATGCCACCAGAGATCGGTCTCCTTGGACAATAGCAGCAGCCAGCACGCCATATATAACCCCAAGATTAGCAGTCACGTGGGGTCTTTTCGACCAAATTCGAATTAGGTGCGCTCGCACTTCGGTTTTCAGTTCGGTAACGGTCCGAAGCTCGGTTTAAGAGGTCCCCGGGTTCAAAGCCCACTTGCGGCCATAGCGTTTTGCCATAAAGTGTTTTACCCAGTTGGGCATAAAGCCCGCTGGCAAGTGGGCCATCTTCGGACAAACATGGCGAAATCTCTCAAATTGGGGGTAAAGATGCCGGACATCGAAGCTCACAGCCCTCCAACCTTCCCAAGAAAAGTGCTAAAGCTTCAGAAACAAAGACACGCAGTGCGCCATCCTTCAAAGAAGCCGGCACTGACCAAATCAAAGTGCGCGCGCTTCGCTCTCTGGATCGCGATGGCATGCGCGCGCGAGCCACGGGAAAGCGGCGGCGGTGGCAGCATTCCTCGGGCCATGCAAAGCAGGGTCGTAGAGCAGCAGCAGGAGCGAGCGTCAGTGTCTGTAGTCGCGCCTTCTTATCAGCTATATAGCGCACGCCTGATAAGCGACCGCCGCGTCCTCCGTCGCAAGACCATCTGGACGCGAGACGGCGTCCTCTGGCGGCGGCTGCTTTGAGATCGGAGTAATTCACGCCTCGATAACGACATTCACGCAGCCCGCGCCCAGAATGAAGGCGCACGCAAGCTACTTTCAGAATGGGAACGGACAGTGTGGGGAGGTCAAGCGCTCGGGGTCAAGCACGACGTTGAGGTATATGTGCACGGCTCCGGACTGCGCAGGTACTTACATCGACAGGTTTCAGGCTCGCACTGAAACCACTCCCTCTAGCTATAATGTCTGCCATTGTGAAGGGAACTTTCAGGAAACCGTATAACGGTATATGAAATAGACCTTGGTTCATGATCGGCGTCGCTCTGCAAGGCACCCGGAGTCAATGCTGAAGGATGATGATAGGTTTTTATGGCGCAAAGGCATCTGTGGCCAAAGAGCGCCATGGGACAAGGAGTTTTTCGACTACTCAAGTTGACGGGTCAAAGACCTATTTCCCAAGCATTTCACCCTGAATAAGCCGAGCACCAGACCAGGGGAAAGCTTGTACCCATTGTATCATCTGTGGGTAGCCGGCTTCACAGGGGATCGAACCCCGCACCTCCCGCATGCGAGGCGGGTGCTCACACCACTATAGGCCACCGCTGCGGTACAATCGATGCTGAAGGAAAGACCCGGTACCAGAAGCTTCATTGAACCACCTTTATTTCTTTTTCTTTCTTTCTATCTTTCTTTATGCCCAACATTCTTTTATTCTACCCACGTGAGTTACAAGTATATTCTTAAAACATTCGGTGATAAAAGAGCGCGGTGTCCCCGTTTGGCTTGGATACAATTACACGCAACGACTGCTCCATTTTTCCACGCTCGCAACACTTGACACGCACGTTTCGACACAAAACGACGCATATCGATACTAATGGATCGTAATGGGAGCGAGCGCTTTCGCGACGCGACACCCGATTAGGAGCAAATACAAAGGAAGGCCCCGCTAAATACAGCCCAAGAAACTGCCAGCTACGGGAATTCAAATGCAAACGACAGCGCTTTCGCGCGATACTGGAGACAGGGCTATATACCGAAAAGGCCCCTGAGCTTGCAACTTGCAGAGACGCATTAGCAGGCAAATAGCCCATCGGCACGGCAGCGCTACTCAAAAAAAAAAAAGAAAGCCAAAGAGAATGCTTCAAGTTTTCTTCAGAAAGGAGAAGAAAAAAACACCAAATTATTGGCAGAAACTGGCGTACTTCAGGCGCCGTAAATTTATCCGAGACAATTGCCGACAATTCAGCATATTTTCTACGTTTCGTGAGCCTTCATAGTTTTTCCGTATGCTACTTCTTTTAAACCTGTTCCTTTAGGCTTTAGTGCTCGTTAGCGATACTTAACAGACCACGTAATACAGACGGCTCGTTAATTGGAATAAACCGGATTTTAGAATAAAGCGAGTCAAGTTCGAAATGACGCCTTGGTCCCGTCATGCATCAAGTGTTTTAAAAATAGGCTCCGGCTAATTCAAACTCCCCATTATTCGAAGACAATTTCTGGCCCGCCCTTGGAGCTCCGACCGTCGACGGTCCACTGCCTACACCGAGACCCCATCCGCAACGCGGCAGATCGCTTTCGGTTTGTTTCGCGTGCATCGCCGAAACAGTAAAGCAACGGAAAAGAGCGGCGCAGCAGTGCACGAGAGCGAAGGACATGCGAAAGCTATACCGCAAAACCGCGGTGTTATCCCCAACTCCCGACACGTACTCCAATAAACAAACTGGGGTTCAATACAGAAACCCTGGCGGATGTTGAACGAGCGGTGTCACATTGGGCCGCGCTTTCCACATAAACACCAACCAGCGCTGCCGCAGAGGGCTGCCAACGGAGCGGGGAGCAAACGCAGGCTCAGCGAATACTGCGAGCCGTTTTCGACCGCATTTCAAACAGTGATATTTTCAATTTCTATTCAACATTTCTATTCTCGAGTGAATCGGCGATTATGAGACTACTGGCCCTCTCAATGCACAGAGACTATAAATCAACGGCATGACGATTAGTGGTGAGAAGACCCAAACTATTACCATTACTATAGGGCTACGACGACTAATAACTACGCTCTGAACAGAACGGAGTTAAAAGGGCGTAAGCTATCCCCTAGCGCACATCCTTTATACTCCCATATAGGCGAATTCGTGTATAGAGTATACTGTATATTACTGCTCCCACAGAGACCACATAATACGAGTACACACGCCGCTGCAGAGGGACAATGGTGTCGGTTTGCACACGGCTGCCCGCACAGCTGGCGGCTGTGCCCCCTTGCACCCAGTTCGGAAAGGGAACGAGAGAAAATATGAACAGCGCAAGACCTCAGGGGCGGCACACTGATGCCCAGCAGTGGTGTGTACGGGCCGTCGAAAGGCAATGAATATCGATGGTTGGGTTAGAGCGACAGCGCAGATGAGAGGGGAAAAAAAATAAAGGCACTCTCCGCGCGCGCGAGCATTTATACGGTCACCGGAACAAATGAGCCATGAACCGAGTCACAAACGCGAGAGCGCGCGCGATTTCGCGGCAAAAGGAAAAAAAAAAAATCGACGCACGCACGCCCCGCAGGCAGGCACTGTAGCGACGCAGCTACTTCTGTACTCTGCTGCTGCTGTCTCGGTTTAGTACCGCGCAGTGCTGGGGAAAGGCGCCACAACGGTACGAATCAAGAACTGACAGGACGCATTCGAATCAGCCGCTTCAGACGGCTATACTTCACACGTAGCCTTTTGAGGCGAGTGAACAACGGTTACTGTTTCTGTGAGGCTGAGGTCCTGGCAACTGAAAACAGGACATTTAAATAGCAAAGGCTACTTTTAATCGCGAGATCGCAGTCTAGTGCCGATTCGCGCAGGCTACCGCTGCACCCAACTACCCGGGCGGAGCCGAGTATAGGTCTCCGGGTACTAATGGCAGGCCGGGCCAAATGAGCGCCGCCGATCCGCGGGCGGGCGACGCGGAGCGGCTGCGAATTTAATCATCGGAGAGTGGTCGCGCTCCTGGCGCGAGCAGTGGAAGCTCCGCTCCGATGTGAATGCACTGCGCGGCGGACAGTGGGGTACGCTCTTTGCATATCCGCGGACCTTCTTACCATTCTGTAACACGCTGTAAAAGAGGCACGGAAAAAGAACAACGATCCCAGGTGGCGGCTCCTGCTCATCAATCGGCCGAATGAGGCAAGTAATCGGGCTGAGTGGGGAGTCTTCTCTACTTTTGGATTTACCGCATCACACGTCCGTTTTCAGCATTTTTTTGTTCCACCTCGCGAAGCGATGTCGAATACGCAACGGCGTTAGGCTGAACGCGTTTGAACAATGTTTCATTCGTGGAGAAAGAGGAAGAAATGAAAGGGGCGTAGGTGTCTCGTGCCCGGTGGACACCCGAACCGCGCCGAAGTTTCCTTCATTAGCTTGAGCGCATGGGAGCAAACTAACACCGCGCTTCTTTCTACGTCGACTATCACGATACCTGCCAACCTTCTATTGACCCATGAGCGCGTAGTATAGTTGATCCTAGTTATAACGAAGCTGAAGGGGCCCGGCGATTACCTCGTTATAGCCGTAGCTTCGTTATAGCCCGTGTTAATTATAGGACACTGATAAAGACAGCGCCCGTTCAGTCCACCGTCGTTCTTTGTCCGTGTTTCTCGCGCTGCTTTCCCGGACCTGTTTTCGCTTGGTAAGTGTAATACAGTTCATATCACTTGTGCGGCACTATAGCAGTACTGACCGAAGCCTCCAGAAGCAGGAAGGAAAAAGAATGTCCCACAATTTCACTGTAATTCAGAAACAATGACGCGAGATCGCACCGCTGGCTCCCGACGCTTGCACGCGCTTGGTTAACTCAGCGCGTTGCCTCTCAACCCAGAAACGTCTATCCACCCCTCTTTCCACTTCCCGGCAACTGTCATGCTGGGCCAGGAACACCAGCGCGATGACAGCGGGCACGCAGTCCAGTGTACAAACACAGACGACCGCAGTTTCATCTCACAGGCAGCTTGCGCGATGACAGCTAAACAAACCGACGCGTCTCCTCCTCGCGGCGTTTTCCTCTCCCACGTGGCGAAGAAATGAAACACGAAGAGAAGGCGGTGGGGGCGCTGCTTCCGAGAAGCCGCGCGTGTTCGCATCCGAGGCCGCACGCTATGCAGGAAGGCTTTGGACGCCGCACGTGGAGGCGGACGACGGAAGTGCGCTGAGCTCATGGCGGCGTTTCCCGGGCGCCGGCAACGCGATGCAGGAAGAGCCTGACGCTCGATGTATGTACGCCGATCTTTATGAGTAATCATTTACTGCGCTCTGTGAAAAAAATAAAAATAAAAATAGCTGAGTAATGCGTTATATATAACTAGTGTATACTGCGTTGATATGGAGCAGGAACGAAGTTTCGATTGCTGCCTTTAAAAACTGGTCGGTATACATAGTGTAGTCATGGTCTCTGTATACACATGGATCTGGTAGTATAATAATTCGGACAAGGCGCGGACGTTTACCGCTAGCTGGGCGATGTAATGGGCGCGTCTAGGAACTGTATAAACTGCTACACTGGCTTCCAGAGTTTGAGCCCCCTTTTCAACTTTTAATTCCATTCGGAATGTATTACAAAAAAAAAAACCTGTCGCGTACGTGCCTATGAAGATTGTTCGCATTTTTCAAACGTCAAGAATATTTTGCGCTACCTCGTCATCACACCGCCACTCCAGCGCTGTTGTACACCGGCAACAGTGACGTCACTTCCTCGTGCACACAGCCCCCCCCCCCCCCCCCTTCCTCTTCATACAACTCCGACATGCGTACACGGACAAGGCCCCCCGTAATCGCGTGATGACTGCAAAGACCCGCTGGTTCGCCGGCAGCAAAGACGATGCAGTCGTGCTCCAACGGGTCGACCGAATGACGACACCACGCTAAGCACCGAGCCTGCGCCAAAGCAGGCACCGTCGATGCAGCAAAGGGGTTTTCTGTTGCTTTTTTTTTTCTCTATGCACACGGCTGTGAAAGATTTCTGCCATTCCCGACGGGCGCACATCTGCGCTTGTAGCGCACACGAAGGTCGCGGGTGCGTTGCGCAAAGATGTCTACAGAAAAAAAAAAGGAGCAGCGGCTGCGGCAGCGGTGGGTGCTCACATAGGTATACAGCAACGAGGGGAAAGCCGCGAGGGGAGAATGGATATATATTAGAGACACTGAAGTTTGCCTATACCGATCGATTCATCATCATCATCATCAGCCTGACTACAACCACTGCAGGGCAAAGGCCTCTCCCATGTCTATCCAATATGGCGGACGACCTCACATGAAAAATGAAGCCTTTATAATCATGAAAAGACTCAGAAAGAAAAGAAATGCAGACATTACAGCTACACGCCGTCAGCACGAAGTGCGGTCACGTCAAGTGTTTTCTTCTTGCGTGACGTCCTTTGACGTCAAACCAACGCTATCTATGTCTAACCGTTAATCAAGGAGTCTAATGTACTTGACGTCACCAACGTGACCGACTCAAAATATTTATTTTCCCAGAGTTCATTTTTTTAACTTCAAATTTCTGAGCAACAAACGTCGAAGTGCAGAAAGCGAAACAGTCCAAATTTGCACACAGAACAAAAACTGGATGGAGTTCCCTCTCTGTTTATTTAAAGACAAGCACCAAGGCCCAACCAACATCTCAGCACAGGAGGGGAATAAATATTCCCAAGCTGAACCACCGGCGGCCACTTCGATAAAAAGGAACTGCGCTGTAAGGCGACACAGCCTAGTTGTGCGACGCGCAGTGCTATTCAAGGCATCCGGGCGTGCATGGAACAGCGTTCACCTTGACAGCAAGATCATCAGATTCACCACAGAGGCGAGAAAGTTCGTCCCCGCCCCCCACCAAGAAATCTCCGGTGGCAAAGGGTATAAAAGAGAAATCTGCTTCAAGCTCGGGATAGTTCCGAGACCCCCTAAGCGTCTTTTTTTTAACTGCGGAAACCGCAACATGTTTAAGCATGCAAGCAATATGAAACTGCTAGTAGACACCGCAAAGCGTAACAATCCCAAGGCGTCCACCCGGTCACCCCTAGGAATCGTCACACATACAATGACAAATATTTACTCGAGAGACGCACCCAAACACAAACGCGTGGAACAGAGAGCAGTAAACCTCGCATGCGAGATAGATCAAAAGGACGATGTGACAAAAATGTAAATACCTATGAAGAAATTCACAGTTCTTCAGAACATGCAACCGAGAATCAGGCAGACGAGGACGAGTGAAAGCAGAACACAAACGTGGCACGGCGCACGCCCGGAGTACAGCAGGCGTACCTTCTGGAGCTGGATATCCGACATCGCCTTGCACGGCGGGGATGGGAATCGCCTAGCAGCGCCAAGTTGCCTGCTCTTTATAGGAGTTGAAAACAAGCCGACGCCACCCAATGCGGAATGAGGGAGGGAGAGAGGGGATGCTAGAGAACAGCGACGATAGCAACCATGTCGCCGATCGCATTAAAGACGCCCAACAGAGCATCTGCCGCCGTGCAAAGAAAGCGAAAGGGGAAAAAAAGAAATATGAACACCAGCCCTAAGAAGACAGATGAGACCGCGAGCACAATGCAGGCGGCGAAGAACGGAATGCGGAACACGTGACCAAGTCTGAGGACCCAGCAGAGTCTGAGCAGATAAACGAGATGCGTTGTGGCACCTGCGGTAAGCCCGTGGGGGGCGAAGCCGACGGCGACGTCATCGGCGAGGTCGCGTGGGAAATGTCGCGGAGGTGCGTTTGCACGGTACGGCTGGCAGCCCGGGGGGCAAGGATCGAAAGAACGCCGGTGACGCCACAGAGATGAACGTTACTGCGACGAGGGACGGGGAAACACCTCGAGCAAGGAAGCAGTGTGCGGCTCAATGAAGGCATACAGACGTGCGCTACAGACGGTTCGACGTGGGCAGCTGCAGCGGTAACACTGGCGCCACTTTGCCGGTATCTGAAATGGCGCGGAGCTTTAGCCAGCCGCTACCATCGCTGGCAGAGGCATACAACACTGTTTAGGAAGGGTCTCTCTGCTTGTGAGATGTCAGGCCGCAATTCTCGCCATACATCGAAACACCGTCCGCATATATGAACAGCACCGCTTCTTTCCGTCAACTCAGAGCACTCCTAACGAGAGGCATACCTGACTGACGCGCTTGCAGAGTCATGTATCCACACCTTGGAGTTCAGCTCTGGATAATAGCTTGACCGTCTTCAGAGCATACGTGAACTGACCGCCGCGTCCCTGATGCCGACTGCGGCTGGGAGGAGGAGACTTGAGACGTGAATAACCATTTCTGTGCGGATGAGTTTGAAGGCCAGTTTGGGGGCGCATCGCGTTCAGTTGAAAGGTTTCCACGGCTCCTGAACAGAAACATACGGCTCCTGATAGGGACAGCAGCATCTACTGCGTCTTACCGGCTTGTTCAATTACCACACCCTCCACCCAATTGATTACAGACTCGTTTTCCCTCACTGAACATGAGAAGCTAGCCTGACTAAGCTGTTAAACCTGGTCCTTTGTGAACACACAAACGCTTCGCGCGGTCTTTTACCGATACTCAGACCTTCATTGAACTCCACTGCATTTCACTGGCCTCCAGCGTGTACACCTCTCCCATTTCGGTTCAACGCCTCCGCGTTACGTTTAGAACAATGACCATGCATTGAGCACATCGCAAATGCAGACTTCACAAGTACATTGGCCTTTTCGAGGCACCGCCGTCACTGGCACGCAAGGTAACCATCGGAGATCAAAGTACGCACGCCCGACTCTTGACCTGAACGCGACCCGATACGTCGAGTGCGCAGCTGCTCGAGCAGCGGGGCGCCGCTATCTGCCCCCCTCAGCAGTTCAGCGATGGGGGAGACAATCAATCAAGAGCGGAGTCTGCAACACCCTGCAGAAAACCCCTTTTCATCGGCACTGTCGCCGTTTGTCCAAGAAACGGAGTCAAGTGGAAACGCGCTATCAACGCGTCACGCCGGCGCAAAAACCCCTGGAAAGCGGGTTATCGCAGGGTATTGAACTACTAACCTCGTCCTACGGTGGAAAACGCAGCGAGAAAAAAAAAGGTTGAGTGATAACACTGTATCCGTAATCAAGGAGCTGTTGCGGTGCAAGCGATCCTGATAAGCAGTAGCCGGTCGTCTGATGAAAGACTGAAGGTTCCTAGAGTGCAGTTATGAACTAAAAACGATGACGAAGTTACATTAACAAAGGGGGAGACCACCTGAACGAAGCCGATGGAACCCTCGTGGGATGCACAAAGCGAAACTTCGCGCCATAGTATAAAGTACCGTTTCACGAAAGGTCAAACTGAGGAGACATCCGCAACAAAATGTGCACGCGTAGGATTCTGCGCAGAGATTTGAAACGTATTAAGCCACGTACGGCTTAAAGGGACGCTTGAGGACAAAATCCATCTAAGCTTAGCTAGTAAAATGTGCGTCGCTTTTCATAGCTCTTTTGCGTTCGCTCGGCAACAAAAGACGAACTTATAGCTGTAAACTGCACAGGTTGATAAGCCACTTTTTTTTTTCTCCCGTCACTCGGCTAAAACTAATGACACTGATGACGACATGGTGAAAATTATCGACTCCGAGATTAAGTCCCTGCAGAAGTAGATGGTGCACGGTGTGGTGTAGCATCAGAGATCCGCAAAGAACCACTTCACGTCACCGCAGTGTGCTCTTGAAAATGGTCCGCGGATGCGATGGATTTATTTCATTTATTTTTTTTTCTAGCTTACAAAAGCCTATTGTTTAAAAACTGAAAGTGACCTTTTTTTTAAGAATGTGGTAACCAATCTGTATATATAGGTAAACTGATTTTCATTTTTCGATTAAATTCTGTATTTTATTTCTTCCGTCCTTGGTGTCCCATTAACAGAGGCACCTAAGCAATTCCCTGAATTCCCTGCACCGGTACCGGTACAGGCTCTACAGAGTATGCCGTCGGTAGGCGTGGTCGCTGCGTGCCTCGGATGCGGTATATCAACAACGCTAAGTATCAATAACCGCACCTGTCCTGATACACCGTCCGGCGCGTACGTCGCACGCGTCACGACGTTAAATGACCACCTGTCGCAGTGACCCTCCAACGCGGCAGACGATAACCCGGCAAATTGTAGTCTTTAGACTAGTCGGAGTCAACCTCCCAGAAGACGTTCCTCGAAGCAATTTGGAACGACAAAGAAAAACGCCTGCTTGCGCAAAAGGCTTCGTATACAGCCTTTTCAGGACACAAGAGGGATGCATTCAACCGTTCTCGGTGAAGAACGTTAACGAGGCAGAAAAACCCTCTCATTCACTCAGTGTCATCGCAAGAGATCACGCAAGACGCAGCGCGCCGACCAGGCCAGCAGGGAGGCGTCCGTACAGAGAAACGGGTAAAGCACTTGCATCGGCGTCGGCAAAGAAGACGCCCAACGCAGAGGGTCGTCGGGCGCACTAAAGGGCTTGCCAAGGCGCGCAGGCCGCCATGTCAGTGCCGCGCGTCGGCAGGCAGCGAGAGCAGCGGGCGACCCATTGTGCATTATTCTTGGGCCCGCTGTGCACCGATCCATCAAAGCGCGGCAAGTAGTTGTCGCTGCCATCGGAAGAAGCGGGGGAGGAGGAGCGGCAGTATGTGACCGTAAGGACAGGACGAGCGAGCAGCCAGCAGCAGCAGCCGCCGCCTTGGGAGACGGCGCCTCGGTCGCTTCCAGATCAAAGCAGAAGGGTCCGAGGTCAGATCTGCGCCGGCGCAGTTCCTCCGGGCCAGGTGAGATGGCGCTACGTTCCACCGGAACCCGTAAGAAGCAGAGTTTAGAAGCGGGAAGTATAATGGGGAGGGCGGGAAATTGAGAGAAAGAAGAGGGCAAAGAACAAATACGTCAGAAGAATACAGGGCTAATAAGGAATCAGCGAGGGAAACGAAGCGATTTGGGAACAGATAAAGAAAAAAATGGGGATGGAGCGGCCAGGCGTAAATAAAAGTGGAGGAGCGCGGCTAATTGAGCGACGGTAATGAAGTTGAGAGAAGTGCAGCTTCAAAGCGATGATCGCGAGACGAAAGTGGAAGGAAAAATAAAAAGCAAGTACCGGAGACAGGAGTGAAGAGAAGACAGGGGCACCGAGGCGACAAATGCGAAAAAGAGATGAATTAAAACACTGAAAGACAAAAGAAAAAGAAAGCAAGACGCAGATGAGAAGTTAGCTTCCACGCTTTCAGCGTGTGACCTCTGAGTGACCTCCGCGTGTCTATTATAGCCACGCCCATGTAACGGTGCAACGCACTGGCGCAAGGGCAGCACCCAGGGGCGGAGGAGAGAGAGAGAGAGAGAGAAAGAAAGCGTCATTGAAGGGTCCGGGGTGAAGGGCGGGAGGAAGGCAAGCGACAGCGGTTGCGTAAGAAAGGGTCCCACGATTAAGAACAAGACCACCAGCGAGCTAGCTAGATAGCTATAGCTCTATCAACGAGAATGCGAAATTACCCCGAAAGAAAGTAGTTTCTTTGTTGCGGTCTGCTTTTCACGGCCTCCCGGAGTTCTGGACTCTCGGGCGGGGTTGAGAAAGTGCGAGCAGATTTAAAAGACGACGACAGTTTCACAACGCCACCGCTAGCCGCGGCTGGCAATCTGGAGCGCGCAAAATTCGAGCAGGCTTGAAGCAGGAAGGACATTTGCGCGCCTTGCGAACGACGTGCCAGCGGCAACTTCACGATTGTTGCGGCCACAAAACGAATCCTGATCAAGATAAACCCCGCGAAATTGATGACGGCGGCGAATTCAGGGGGAGCAGAGCTAATGCACCACGTGATTGATAAGCATTTGAACAGCGAATGCTCGTCGAAAAATACGGCGCAAAAAAAAAAAATTCATAGCGCTGGCTTTCGAACGTTGGAAACGATACGCGGATGGATGATTACAAAGACTATGCAACAGTCTGTTCACTTCGCTGCGTCCGAACGAACGAAGGTACAAGCGTCCCTAATGTGAACGGGTTGACGCTGCTAAACCAGCTTGAGATGTCGGGCCAGTTCCGAGGCATACTCCCAAACTCCGAAGGAACTTCTGATATTCGTTAAGGCTTCCAGACGATGACAGAAGAAGCCACCATTACGCTATCCTCCTAATAAGCAATCGGTCATGTGGCAGGGCGTGGCTTTATTTCGGGACTCTCGTCATTACGCTCTAAACACGAATACGCCTGGTTGGGAGTGAAGAAAGGAGTAAGCGTCCACTTTTTAATAATAATAATAATTGGTTCTTGGGGAAAGGAAATGGCGCAGTATCTGTCTCATATATCGTTGGACACCTGAACCGCGCCGTAAGGGAAGGGATAAAGGAGGGAGTGAAAAAAAGAAAGGGGTACCGTGGTGGAGGGCTCCGGAATAATTTTGACCACCTGGGGATCTTTAACGTGCACTGACATCGCACAGCACACGGGCGCCTTAGCGTTTTTCCTCCATAAAAACGCAGCCGCCGCGGTCGGGTTCGAACCCGGGAACTCCGGATCAGTAGTCGAGCGCTCTAACCACTGAGCCACCGCGTCCACTTTTTACTCCTTTCTGTTTTAGAGTGCGGCTCTAATCTCTCTATAGTGGGTCCCGAGGCGTGGTTGTTGGTCTTGTCTGCAGCCGCACAGCAGGAATGACGTCAGTGAACACTGCAGAGTGGTAGCGAAACGACGCCGCCACGAAGGAACAATACCAGGCACTTGCTCGGCAGCGGCGACGGGCATCTTATCGCCACCGCACGTCCGTCAGCCGCAGCTCGCGTGCAGCCGACTCCTTAGGTAGCGCCTTTGTCGTCGGCGCACGACAATGGAAAAGTCCGCTCGTCGCAAGCTTGACGCGTCTGACTCTTGGCCTAGTTTTTATCGCCGCTTGTAATGCGCGGTGAGGGAGAGAGGAGCGGAAACGCGCCATTTAGGAGCTGCGCGAGTTACTGCAGCATTGCGAAACCAATCACGCCCTCAACACTGCGTTGTACGCACGGCGGAAAATTGCGAAATGGGGGGAGAGAGAGAGAGAGAGAGACTGGGTTCAACGTCATTAGCTAGAGTGCGTCACTGGCACTGCATCTTGAGCTTTCGGAATGCGCCGAGGCGATTGCGAATCGTTCTCGCAGATACATAGCGAAGTCCCGTTAATCTGAAGTGCGCTACATAACAAAAAAAAAAACGCTACCGGAATGCAAATTTTTTCCCCGCAACTGCCGGCAGTCACGTGGCACTGTGTAAAGGAGATCACGCGACGAGCGTGTCTGTTATGCTTCTACTTGCACCAGATACTGCAGTTCTGACATATGGCTGAGTTTACAATTTTTTTTTTTTTCTGCGTGTCGCAGGACAGCCGCAAACGCAAATGGTCAAGACCCTGGCTCTTCTGTAGGCACCGACTCGGTTCTGAGATCTACAGAGGACGCAACGGATCTTCAGCAAGGTTGGGTTGTGTGTGCTCAAGTGGCCCCCTCTACTTTTTTGTGAGTGTGGGACACGTCAAGCGATACCAATAATGGCCGCCACGTCTTTGGCAATGGGCACACATATGCCCTCGATAAGACGGACACGATAAGGAACGCCTCTGTACAGCTCACTTCGGACGGCACCGTGACCTTGGAGAGAAGCCGAACGTTTGTATTGGACGGCGCCGTGTAGAACATAGCCGAGACTTCGCGAGAGGATGTAATGATTGTTGCACGGCATTCGAAGCAGCCACTGTCCGCTCGGTGAAGATATCGGTCTTATGAAGGTCGATTCTCATACGAACACGGCTCCGGATAGCTTCGCAAACGTCGAATCGTATGCCGACCAAAACCACGTGGTCGCCTGGCCACCACGAATTAAGTGAAAAACAACTGCACCGCTGAAAAATGAGTTCTTTCTGACGAGAATCGTAAAGGCTGGATAACACGTTGAGTGTATTGCACGAACGACGACGGAGCGGAGGGGAAAAAAAGCAAACAGAAAGAAACGAGCAAACCTAAAAACGAATCAAAAGGTTGATTCAACGAGCGCAGCGTCTCGCCCTCTGCGTGCAAAAGCAAAACCTGTCTAGCTAAGCGGCGTAGAAAATATGCGCGCTTAGCGCAACGTTCGGAAACTTCCTGGCGCGCGTTTTTTTTTTTTTTCTCCCGGAATTCGGTTCTCGCGGGCAGAGTTACAACCATACGGTAACCGACTTTCCAGCGAAGGAACCCACGGGTGCGCGTGTGTACACGTCTACGCGATCCGCGCAAATGACTGGACACGACCTCGCCGTAACGACAGACGCGTACAAAAAGCCGCTGCAACGCGATACCGCAGCTGGCGGCGTACAATATGCAGACGCAAGGCGTATTGCGGAGGGCACTGAGCCGGCGTATCGCGGTGATTTTGTTGAACCAACAAACCACGTGCGTGACGTCAGTAAGAACAAAAAAGATTAACTCGCCACATGGCTTCACAGTACTGGAAACGACTGCGTGCCTCGCGAGAAGCATTAAACAGAAAAAAAAAAAACACTTGCCGGTATGTCTTAATTCTCCTCCTGCACTGACCTCATCGACACAAGTGCCAGCCCGAAAGCAGAAATATTACGAAAACACCGGTACGCAGTAATGAATTACTGCAGAGGCGCCTCTTTAGAAATGACAGCGCATGCGATTACAATTTTCAATGACAAACGTGACCAGCCTTCTCCACGTTCGAAATGTCAGGCAGGACGAAGATGACTTTGTGAAGGTCATGCTCGGTCCTCGTTCGGACTACGCCCACGTTCCAAACCACTACTGTCTAACAAGGGTATATAGGGTATCTCAAGACAGGACTGGTAGCGGCATGCATCCCTTCCCTTGCGCGCTTTATAACGGGCACACGGAGCCCTGAACACGGTTGCCAGCCGACCGTAGAGAAGAGACATTCCTACCACGCTGTGTAGGCGGCGGCTTCCTGCGCTGTTTGTCCCCAGCTGGCTGAAACACACCTGCGTATCGTCCCTGAGAGGATCCCCACAGTGAAACACGTACGGGCGGAAAGAGCTGCTATTGCTGTTGTCGCCAGCGAGAGGCTTGTACCGGAGTCTGTCCTTACCGCTTCACGGAGAATCACTGAACTGGGGCACTGGGCAATATGCGGCGGTCACGCCACACAGTGCACTCAGAGGGGGCTAGTGTTCAAGTGTATTCGTGCAGTATAAGCGTTGCCTAAATTAACCGGAAAGGGTGTAAACAACATAGAGCGGTGTCTACACGAGACAAAAAGATTCATCTGTCACCACACCAGGTATTAGTCGGCCCCACAACTCTAGAATTAGTTGAAAACAGTGGGCTGCATAGAAACCCGGAAGCTTTAGACGCTAGCTAGCGTGCTTCCCGAGTCACGCATTGGGTAGCATGCTTAAATCCGACTTTATATTTTCCTCATCGTAACTCGTACAACTAACGCTGCAAGATGCGGCGGCCGTTTGTTGATCGGGTGGCCTTTTGAAAATTAATGAGAAGTTGTCCATACAGTTAACAAGCAGGGACCCCCTACTCCAGCAAAAGCGAACAAGGCTATAGAGGCTCTCCTTCTTTGCCGTTCGCTACGCTATCATTTAGAACACGCACTAGACACGTGGTTCCCCACATACCGGGACAACAACGAAAACTAGGCCGTCACAGAACTAGCGGGGTCTGACACCGCCGACCAGACAGGCTGGCTGGACACTCACCACCATGATGGACTGTCTCGGTGCGCTGCTGCTGGCCGACACAGAGAGAGGGGCTCGCTGGGCTGCGAAGCGCTCAAGGGAGGCGCCTGGACGTTACTTATCCGGCGCCGCTCGCGCTTCTGACGGTCGGCTCGCGGCGTGCGGCACAGGTCGCTACGGGCGCACCGCGGGCGGCCGCCGAACCGCAGCGCTACCTCAGTGCGCGGCGCAAACGCAGTACCGCTACGCAGGGCGTACAATCAACGCCGCACACAGGCTGCGCAAGACGTCACACCACACGCGAGCGTACGACTACTCGCGCCGCGGGAGACTTGTCACAGCCCCGTCTGCCGAAAGCAGCGCGCTCACAAACGAAGGGCGCGCGCTCACAAACGCACGCACAAACGCGAATGAACGAACGCCCTCGGACCGAGTCGCTACAACACCCCCCCCTTGCATCCTCGCTGCGGGGCGGATGAATTTTTCCTATACAGCCAAGCAGAGCTGCTGCCGAGAGTGTGGGTGGGGGTATTGGCCAAGCCTTGTTTGCACCCCCCCCCCCCCCTTCCCGTCCGTCGAAGTCTCGTTTCTTGTCTCGCGTTTTTTTTTTGTTTTTTAATGTTAATTTTCTCTTTCGTCCTTGCCTCGCCTTTTCTCCGCGCGATCATCATCGTCATCGCCAACCTTCTCCGCCACAGCCCGGCGACTTTCACCGGATCCGTCGACGAATGCAACGCGGGGCGACGCGGCACGGAGAAACAGCGTCGTGCCGGACGCCGGGTCAGGCGAGATAGCGCCGCTCGCTCCCGGCCGCCCTGTTCCGGCCTGACCCACTCCACCTCCTCCCCCGCACACCGCCGGCACGCGTCCGTTATCGAAAGCCGCAGCCGCGGGCCGGCGAAGAGGTTCGAGGTCGGGACAGCCGCCGAGACGGCCACTCAACAGTGTTACGGGGAAGAGACGACCACAAAGAAACTCCGGCCGCAACAAGGTTAAGCCACGCGGGGGTGACCACCACCAGAAGGTAAGCGAAACCGGACTAATCACTTCTGAGCGCTCGTAGTGCGTCGGCTTGTGTGCTGTCCCGTCCGTAGTATCGCGCCGAAGAAAGCTTCAAAACTACTTGCCCGACATCGTATACGCGCTTCGCTATAATCATTCCACAGCGAGCTGTAAGGCGAAGGAATGCCAGAGAAAGTCCCGAGTAGATACCGCACCGATTCCAGCGGCCAGCTGAAGAATGCTTTCACGAGCGTTTAAAAATGAGCGCTAAAAGCGGAAAAGGGATTAACGCTAGCATAATGTCGACATTATAGTCAATCGTGGCTTTACAAGACTGCGGGCCTGAGAATCGGAACTTGTTTAGTTAGATGAAGAAGCGACTGTTCACACTAAAGTGAAGCGCACCATACGGACATCTTAACGAACAACAGATCGCCACAAACAAATCTTCTAATGCGACCACACCTTTCATGAACACAGCGTCTTAATATAACAAAAAAAAGGGGGGGGGGAGGGGGGCACAGGCGCTGAATGGATGAATACGGCGAAAGCACTAAGTAAAGGTGCCCTACCTACGACTTAATTACCCATGGCAGAACGTTTAATCTCGAGCTCAAAAGAGGTGCCTAGCAGGTGCCAAGTATGCCCAAGGTCGACACTGAAAGGTCGCAGGGAGGTCAGTGGCCGCCGACTTTTACATCAAACGCACTTTTTCTCTCCGGCCGCTCGGCTTGCTAGCCAACGCGATCTACAGAGGCTGCGAAAACTTGTTTACCAAATCGATCCACACCATTCCAATCGAAGTTCGCAGATTGGGCAATTTCGGCTGTAACACATGTGGAGGTTTAACAGCAGCGACGCGGACACCATTCATCACAGGCAAAAAAAAAAAGAATTAACGTTACCGCTAAACCCAAGGCAGAAAAAACTATCCAAAACACTGACCACTGCAGCCGATAACAATGTTTGTAAAAATGCCCGACACCGAGAACTGCTGGCAGTGGGACCAGCCGGGGTTCATCCACACGCTCTGTTCTCTCCCGCAACCCTTTCACGCAACCACGGTGGCCGTCTAGTCTGGCGAACTAACACGAGGCATCACCTTTGCTTTGGTTGGGCAATGCGCGAGCATCCAGACACGCACGCACACACACACGCAGACAAGAGAGGCCAGCAGACGCAAGACACGCGGGGTCACTTCAGAGCACGCGCTTGGGGCGGCCACTCGAGAGAACACGTAGACCAGAGGAGCCGGCCAAGCCGCCCGCGGCCGCCACGAGTTATTCATTGCCCCAAATCTCTTGCTTTTGCCGACGCTCGCACCTTCCTCCTCCGACCGAGCAAAGCAGTCTCGAGCCGCGGCAAGGACGAAAGCGGCCGCGTGTGAGCAAGAACAAAAACAAGTTGCAAGCAACAGCAGAATGTTCCTCCCGCAGACGAAAGGAGAGGGGAAAAAAGGGAGGCGCTTACGTCATTGCGCGCTCTGGACCCAAAGGGACGCGCACACAGGCCGACAGACTAACACGCAGGCTGGGTATTCCCAACCCACATGTTGGGTACGCACGCACATACACTAGCTCTCTTCAGCCAGACTGGCAGTCAGTCAGCTCTGGACCTGGTGAGGGTGGAGGATGAGAGAGAGGGAGAGGAAGAGGGGGCAAAGGGTCCCGAGGCGCGCGACCCGCAAGGACAAGCCAAAGCGTTCTAAAATTAGGCCCAGACGGGTCCCACGAAAGAAACACGGCTGCGTTATTTCGAGCGCCCGAAAACGCCAGCCGCGCGTCGCCAACTCCCTCGCACCGCCACGAGCTTGAACGCACGGCTCCAGGTTGACCCGCCAGCTGCGGTGCCGTTAAAGCGCGCCACGGTGTTTGGTGGGGTTTACACTGCCCGCAAAGTGGTCGGCGGGTTCCCAGCGCACACAGACCTGGTCTACGCTTTCCCACGAATGCCTGCACTTCTTTGGCATTGCTTCGCTACATGTCGATAGTGTGGGCCCTCTGCTTAGTCGAGCACTGCAGAATCCTGCCGGCAATGCCTAGCTGCGCCATGATGGAGTCTTTGCACGTGACCGAAGAGCTTGTATACCATAATAGTTGAAGTCTATCGCACTTCGAACGAAGCAACGCCTACTAGAAGTTCCTAACGACACCGCAAAGGTCTGCTCAGGCCTGGAAGTGCTATGGAAAACCATTAGAGAGCTTCTCTCTCGAAGTTTTCGCGGATATCGATCCGAACGCCTTAAATCGAAATCTGAACGAAAGCTTTGTCTTCGACGTATACTATGCGAAAGAAACCAAGTGTCTGCCCAAACGCAACGACACAATCCGACAACGACCCGCTCACCCCGTTACCTCAAAGCAGACGGCGCGAGGCCGCTTACGGAACTGTCTTCGAGAAATTTCGTGGAAGACATCCGGTTCGGCTTGCCGACGCGCGTTATACATACATACAAATTGCGTGCATACGTAAGGTCAAGCCATCACAGGTCGCAAGTCCTCCTTACAAGATGAACAAGTCTGCACAATAATCTCGCCAGACGAAAACCGTCTGTGTTCGCCCCAAAGACTCTAGATGTCAAGTGCAAAAAAAAAAAAAAGAAAAGATCAGAACACTATAAGCCAGCCTGGCAACGCCAACGGAGGAGGAACCGGATCTCCTGCTGACAAGACGACAGACACCCGTTGCGATGGGGGTTAGCGCTGGTCAGGAACCGAACAAGCGGGGCCGTAAACAGAAGAGCAGAAGACGACCCAGCAACGCAAGAAGAAAACCGATGGCAGCTTTTAATTTCACCGACGCGCAAACAGAGCCAAGTGCAAGCGTAAAACAGAGTGGGCGTCAGGGGAAAGAGAGCGGGCAGACCATGATGGACGGCTCGCCCGCACGCTATACACAGCAGAACTGTGGAACAGGTTCTTGTTTTTTTAGTTCCCATCTAGCGCCGTTGATTATTGGCGGAGATCTACGCACGTGTTCGCGTGTGCCGACCACGAGAAGCGGATTTGAGCTTTCGAACGAACCGGACAGCGCGTACGTGCAGTCGAGATCTACGCCGAAAGCACTGCTCGCTTTGCATATGCTTTTGCGAGCGGCAGCAGTTTAGACGACCGATCTTAACTACACGCTTAGGGTAACCACGCGCTAAACGAGAAGGCGTAGAACGGGGTACTAACGTAGAACCAGTTTGTTGAAATCACAGACACCTTGTGACTATAGCTACAAGCGTTTTTGTACAAAATGAAGTTGTATATGATAATCGCAGTTTGTATCACTTGTGTGACCACTCGTACTACATCTAACGTTGCACGATTCCTGGTGTTTTCTACTTGACGTATTTCATGCTGTGCCGTTATCTGACTTTTCCATACAATAACTTCGGTTTTAATTGTGACGTTTTGCTTTTGAATCATATCTCCGTTATTTAGACCAGCTCGCTGCAACTGCATACAGATGTGTGCAGTCGTTATCTACTAGGCATTCTGCGTAATTAAGCAGATATTCGTGTACAATACCGGGTACCTCAAACGCAATGCCTGCCTGCAAGCCTATCAGGAACACGTCGAAGCCTAGTCCCGTTTCCACGTTATTACAATTTACGGCAAGACCACACAGTTCTGATTTCAACCGTCGAAATGAGGTCAGGTTGAATGGACACTAAGGGAAACTGCGTCGAATGCACTGGCCTATCATGTCACGACTACACTGAGTCTGCACCAAAGGTCATATGATTCTGCAGGTGCAAAGTCACGAGGTATTGTAAGAAACGCCTGCGTCAAGCCGAAACAAAGTATTACCGGTATTCGAAGCCTCAGAATAGCATATAAAAAGTTTCCCGACTGCAATCGGCTCAGACGGCGAAAGGACAAAAAGCGCACACCGTTTCGACGCTCGGCAGTTTTAATTGATTGTGCACGCACTGAGAATAGAAAGTTCAGTCATCTCGGAACATTTTCTTTTCTCGCCGCTTTTATATTCCCTGTGAACAAGCAGACGCGATATCAACGCTAAGTATAGATCCTCCTTTCGGCGCCTCGTTGAATATTAACCGTTTAATCGCCGAAAGCGCGACCTTGTACGCGAGAAAACTACAGCAAGTATATAGAGCGAGCTCAGCAAGCGAAGTTTTAAAAAGAAGGCACGCCCAGAACAAGACGATAGCCCGAGACACCTGGAAGTGAACCTCGAGCAGTGTAATAACGTCCGCAAAACCGGTTCGAAGGACAGCTATACAGCTGTCCAATTTTCCCCCAACGCTCGCTAAGGTTTCCGGATAGTCGAGGCAGGGCTTCTCGAGTGGTTCTCATCGCGTGCACGTTGCATGGACAAAAGCAGACGGGGAAGGGGGAAAGGCGATGGAGAGGAGTCCTGAAGGAGACGACGGGAAACTTGAAACTGGCGGCAGATCGATATGAGTACGCGAATTGTGCGCAGAATGTTTAATTAGCCCTGAGGCCCTCCGCTCTTCCGAACGCTGCTGCAGAGGGGTTGGGGAACAGGGACGGCGCCTGATGCGTGGAGACTGATTAATGCCGATATCTTTACGCGTCAAAGCAGCGCTGTAGGCTTTGAGGTGCGCCGCATTATGCAGGGAGCCGGATTAATTTCCACCCACGTGAACAAAAATGCCACTTATACACGGGTCTTCTTTGAATTCCTTTTTGAATTTTCCGCCAACCTGGCAGAAGCACGCCCACCGCGGCTGGGATTGAACTTCCGGCTGCTGCTCGGAAAGTTGAGTCGCTCGCGAGTCGAGACCTTTTCAGGACAGCTGTGCGCCGCCGAAGCGCCTAGAATTTTCCGGGATTTTTACCTGCGGGATTTATCGGCTGCTGGGATCGGCAGGGCAAAACACAAGAGGACGTCACGCATTTACAACTACGCCGGTTTACCGAGCAGTTCCGTGGAAACGGCCTCTTAACGTGCCCTACTTTCCACGAAGAGGCCTTACAACGGCAAGTCGTAAGGTAATTCAGTTGCTTCACTTGTCATTAAGGAAACGTGTACTAACTATCTGCATGCAGTTTAGGAATCGGTTCCCTGAATCTGGCGAGTAGGAATATTTTACTGGGCATTACATAAAAATCGGTGCATTGTCTGGCGCTTCGTAACTCCCCCCCCCCCCCCCCTTTTTTTTTATGCGATTCTGCGATAAAAGCTGCGCGGAGCTGCCACTGCACTCTGGTATACATATTAGTCCTCGTATGCAACTGGCGAATCTGTATCAAAGGTACGGGCTAATGGGGAGGGCGGCAGTGCGCATAGCTCGGGATTATTCGACAAAATGGCGGTATTCATGCGCGCGCCACAATTTCGGCACTTCCAAGCTTTCTTTTTTATTAATTTTGCACTTTTCCGCCTATCGAAATGCGGCCGGTGCGTCCACGACCCAAACACACGAACAGACTGCTCGCGTAGTCGAAGCGTGCGTTGAGGGACGGCCTTAGTAAGCCGGGACATCACAATGAAGAGGCAAGCGCATGCGGTCACCGTCTGCCGCCCAGTTCGCTGGCAGACGTGTGCGTATCAATCAAACGCCGAGGCCCACGTTGGCCACGTGGACGTCACCTCCCACAGCGTTTACGAGCGGTGCCTTGGGAATGCTTCGCACAGGTGGCGTTCCAGCTGCTCTGCCAGAACAGCCGGGCGTCGACCGTGTACATTACTGAAGCAGCTAAGCAATAATAAGACAGCATCGGACAGCCCGCGAAGTGCCCTTGATTTCTTTCTTTCTAGTGTAAAAGGAAGAATTCACCCATAGCAAGACCAGTATGAGCCTGTACACGCTTTCCCCTGTGCAGATGTAAAAAATTAGGGGGGGGGGGGCACTTTGTTGACGTAAAGTGCGGTGAGGGGAAAGCCTTTGACGCGGTGTTGCTGCTTGTGTCACCGATGTGTGGTTACGACGTTGACTATGTACACAATTGTTTCTGAATCTTAAATGCTGGAAACACTGGAGCGTGTTTGGGAGGCATCCATCTGATTCGACGCCTTTCCGCAAACACTGTCTAGCGTCCTTACGCTGGACATATATTAGTGTGGGACTGTATGAAAAATAAAGTGTCCCTGCATATGCGTTGGCAGGAAGTAGCGTAGTCGCTATAGCACGCTCCGCTGCGGAACGGAAGGATGGTGGTTCGAAGCCCGCTGCACAAGGATTTTTTTTTCTTATCGACACACCCCTCATGACGTCATCGGTGTGACGTGACTTGAGACCGGACATGAGCTGCAACGAGACATGACCCAAGACCGGACAATTGTGGTCATGGCCGCAAGTAGGAGCCATTAAAGGCTTTCGCCTTAAAAGGAGGCGGAGACATATACACGTGCTGGAAATTCGCGATGAATATTCTCCAGTAATAAATGCGCACTGCGCAAAATCATCTCACATTCCCAACCACGCCAAACTTGACAGGATGTGGAAACTAACGAAAGGCGCCCACATCATAAGCTGCGCAGAAGCTTTAGGTAATGATGACCGTCGCAGAACTGGCTGAAGGTTATAGTGAGACGTGAAAGCGCGCATTTATTCGAAGATAAAAGCGCGATACCGGACAACTCGAAGACGCCAGCGTTAAAAAAGGGAGGGAAGCTGGCGGCTAAATATCTACGGGATATTCAAGGTCAAGAGAAGAAGAAAGAAAAGCGCATCTAATGCACTTTCAGCGGCAGGTTCTGGAGCCACGCGATCCACCGCTCATTGTGATGCTAAAGCGGACGAGCATTCTTCGTAAAGCCTCGTTTCAATTGAAGAAAAGACACGGCACGCTTCCGCGAAGAGCGATCTCTCTTTTCGAAATAGCACGTACGGAGGACATCGCATCTGCATGGCAATAAAATGAAGAGAAGGAATTAAGCACGTAAATGAGGTATTGCGTAATCGACACAGAAGTGCACGCCACCAACGAAGCCGAACACGCAAACAGAAACGCCAATCTGTGCTGCAACTCGAGGCAGATATGCGTGGACCCCGCTCGTGACTGGTCCACGCTATAACGTTAAAATAATAATGAGAACTTAATTTGGTCTGTACCAATATATCACCGAGTTATCAAGACAAAGACGCTGCTTTCACTGAATTTTATGAGCTAGGAAAGTTTTATAAAGTGAAATACAAGTGTCGCCACCACCGGCCACCTTCGCAAGCAAATTGTGGTGACGTCAAAACAGTTTTTGAGGTGCTAGAATCCCAGAGGCCAGGCTACAGCGCCATTCACTTCCAAACGGCGATCACGGAGTCTTTTTTTCGATCTTGACGTCACGAATCCAAATCGAGCAATAGGAATAAATGTTTCCAATTTCTAAACCCTATTTTTCTGTGAATAAATGCCTCTCTTGCTGCCGAACAGATATCAACATAAGTAGAAAGAGCCACAGAACCGGTTTTTACCAAGAAGAAAAGAATCTGGTTGCGCTGATCGTGAGTCTCCTTTTAAGTAAAGCTATAGGAGTCGCTACCGCGAGCAATGGCTGTACACGATGCATTTACGAGAGCAGTTTACTCGGGTAAAACAATGTAGAAAGACGCCTTACCCGAAATCTTCATCCGCTCCATTAAGAGAGCGTGCTACCCCCGCAACTTCCCCGCCAAATTTGAACACGAGAACAGCGAATGCATGCATCCTTGCAATGCAAGACGTGATGCGGGTCCAATCATGGTCCAACATACGTAGCATGCGCTCCGATGACATCCGAAAATCTGTGCCCACAACAGACAGAAGAGGACAGCAGTTACCCTATCGGGCGTAATGCGGACTGAGATATTAGTATCGCCTGTCTTTTAAGTCGACATTAAATATTGTAGTTGCGATGTTCTCCACAACTATCATGCAGTATGCGAAAACATTTTGACGAAGGGTATACTTTGAAGTCAAATATAAAGCTGAGTTTCATATGTTCCAATTTTGGAACACTGGCAAACAAAACCTTATGTGGCGAGACAGCGCCGCCTATTGAGAATCCGGAAATCAGGTACAAGGACGACACACAAAGGCTAGGATAAGTGAGGGAAAGAAGGCTGACGCGACGTTAGGTATCATTCAGAATGGACACAAAAAAAATCAAACGAACAACAGCAGCAACAAGAAGGGTTTACAGCGACCGTAAACAACACTGCACCCAAAAAAACGAGAATGATTTAGAAACAAACAACAAGCCAGCTCAGAGAGACGAAAAAAAAAAGAAGGTTGCAGCCATCCAACCTTGACGAGCGTAGCCACGCAAACAAGAGGCGGAGGTTGGCCTAACTAAGCGCGCTTCTTCGAAAGGACGTCTAGAGAGGTGGGGGCACTTTTTTTTTTTTTCCTTTCAGGGCAGGAAAGGTTGCCGGCGAGCCATTCGCTTTCGCCACAATACGCGTCGCAACCGGACAGCGTAAACTGGACGCCGGCGTCGTTGGTTCACGTAGGAAGAAAGACGAGCGCGTGCGTGACCACTTATTTGTTCGACGCCTAGCAACGCGGCTGGCGTTTCTTTCGAGCGCAAAATCTGCTGTAAGGTAAAGCGCCTCAACGTTCAGGTCTGTCTTTGGGGGTGACGACAACTACGCCCCCAATTTGTTTCACAGAATCTACTTTTTCGGTGTGGCAGAAGGTCGGCCGCAAGGTCGTCCATGGAGCAATATTGCGGCGCCCAGGGAGCGTTAAGACTATAATCTTAATTCAAATAAAATTTAGAAAGCTTCATGTCTATGGATCAAGCCTACACGTAATACCTGTTAAACAAAATGGCGAATCCGGATCGAAGAATAGTTGTCACTACCTTACACGGAAGCATGGTATGGAGGAACCTTTGCTGCAGAGCGGGCAGTGAGGAGTACAGGGGCGCCTCGCATTGACCAACACCTAATGGAGGTCGTGATGCCCGACGCGATGGCGCTGCATAGGCAAGTGGGACACGACCGCGACGCGAGACTTCGAAAAAAATGTAGAGAAAAAGAACACAGCCGCAAGCAAACCCGAGACGAGAGAAAATTACGGCCTCACAAGCTGCCGCCGACTGCGGTCGTTAGCTGGAGGGACGCGTAGCAGGAGAAGAGAGAAGGTCTCTTCGCACCCGTAGGGCAGAGCGCGCGCGGTTTTTTTCCGCTTAAAAGTAGGCAACAACTTACAACAACCAGCGCCACGACGCGGGGCTCGTTTGAATGAAAGCATACAACGGATGAATGGGAGAAGGTACACTACTTCGTCGAGAGTGCGCGAAATATTACGCATGCTGAGGTCAAACGAAGCGACGAACACACACATGTACAAAAGAACACGCAGTGCTACTCTTGATTCTCGAATGACTGAGAAACCGTCTTCATGCGTTCATAAAACAAATAAAGATCAAGCCTTCATTGCTATGAAGTCGCCCGTCCGGCCACCGCGGGTGGCGCAAGAGGCATTTCTCGCCAGAAGGAGAGAGAGGGCCGTACGCAATGGAATCCGCTGCTGAAAAGGCCGGGCGTTATCTACGCGACGAATTAGGAAATAAACTACAGCCCCCCGCGCGTGAGAAACACAGCCCCGAATGCGCGTTTACAATATTCGTTTCTTTCTTTTATATTATTTCCCTGCGGGACCTCAAGACGGCTCGAAGGCGAGCCCTCAAACAGCTGCACTGTTGTGGCGTGGAAAAGCCGGTACACACACGCACAAACGCAAGCACCCACGAACAAATTCGCACCAAACGAAAAGTGTGGCGAGCCAGACGGACCGCCGGCGCGTCCTTGAGATGCAGAAAAAAAGATGCCAAAAGAAACGGACGGTCATAAAAGAATGAAACGAACGCCGAATAGCGAAGAGGAAAGATGGACGACGCCTTATCAACACAAGCGAAGGGGGAAGAAGAGAGAGAGAGTGGAGGAAAAGGCGAGGGTGATGAGGAGGCCGGATAAGAGCAGCAATCAGCGGCAGCAGCAGCGCACGGACATCGCGACGCCGTCGCGAGAGCCTCCTCTTCCACGGCACTCGGCGGCGACAGACGGATCGCCAGGCTCGCAAGCGAAGACACGCAGGAATGCGCAGCCGCGATTGAAGACGGTCGGCGATTTCGAGCAGGAAAAAGGAGAAATGGACAGCCGCGCGGCGCCGGAATTTCGCCCCGAAAACAACCAAGGAGGGGGAAACAAAACTAAAATTTAGTGGAACGCATCGAGAGAGCTTCACTGGTCTCCAAAACGGCGCCTGTTACTTTTTTTTGTCATGACGCGACGACGGAATTTAGTAAGTCGAGTAGGCGGCTGGGACAGCTCGTTGAAGTAGGAAACGAGTCAATCGGCGGATACGCGCACCGCGGAGCGCGCCGAGGACGCGTTAACTGGAACACAATAACATGAGCAGGGTCGAAATAAACGCTTCAGCGTCGGGTGTCGCGCATGCACTTTTCCCGGCCACTACGACCGTACCGCGATCGAGGTGAGGTTAGTTTGTCTATGCAAAGGACATTTCGCGCTAAGGGCCACTGTCATCTTGGCCCCTTATGGTTTCAGGTTATGATGATGGAAGTTTTATGGCGCAAAGACAGCTTTGGCCAGACAGTGCCATGGCACAAGGTACTACATTCGTCTACACAAGGTAGAAAATCATTTTGATAATGATGAATTTAGGGCGCAAGGGCATCTATGGCCAAAGAGCGCCATGACACAAGGTATTTTTGACTTCTCAAGGTGGGGTCAAATATCTATTTCCCAAGCATTTCACCCTAAATAAGCCGAGCAGCACACCAGGGGAAAGCTTGTACCCAATTGCTTGCCAGATGGGTACCCGGCGGCACTGGGGATCGAACCGCGCCACCTCCCGCGTGTGGTTTCAGGTCCTTCAGGGCAACGCTGTATCTTTGGGCGGTACCGGAATTTCTGCTCACGACACACGACGTCATCAGCATTTCCCCTAGGGAGAGTCCGCTATGCAGTTACCGCTGTTACAAAAAAAAAGGGGGGGGGGGGGCGGGGGAAGCCTCGAACGCTTTAAGAGAGAAGAAGCCTATAGCGAGTACATGCGCGAGCCTGGTTACACCAGGCTTCCTCTGGCATCAGCGAGCACCCGCCAAACGGGAGGATTTCAGCATATTTCACAACGCCGCCCAGGCGCAAACCGCCGCCGTGTGCACGTTTCGAGCGGCACCTGCAGCGGCACGTCGAGCGGTAAGCAGATCGGGGCATGGCGACTAGGAAAACCGGTAGGGCCGAATGGATACGCCCCGCGCGGAACGCCCGAGGCGCAATGAGCGCCGATGCCATCACAGCGCCGGTGCTGCCTGCCAGAGACGCGTGACTCCGCAGAAGCTGCCGGCACTCACAACTCGCCGCAATCCAAGGAGGTGGTGCATCTCGCGCGGCGTGACGCCACAGTGGAAGGCCGACGACACGGCGGTTGTGGACGAGGGTTCCGAGCATTTTGAAGTAGGCGTGTACAGTTGAACCTCGTTATAACGAAGTTGAAGGGGCCCGGAGGTTAATTCGTTATAGTCCGCGTTGACCGAGTTTCGAAGGGGAATCGTCATTCCTTCGTTATATCCATTGTTTCGTTATAAACCGCTTCGTTATAACGAGATTCAACCGCATTCTAAATTTCCGAATAGCGAGTCGAATATTACTGTAATCGATTCGCCGAACGATTCAAATAGTGCGCGCTCAAAATTATTCTAAACGAATCGAATATGCTTTCATGTTGCCGAATAGTTTTCGAATATATGACGCGAAGTTCAGACTAAGGCCTGCCGTAGTTTTATTCAATGAGTGCTTCAAAAACAGGGTCCACGCCGAGAACCTTTTTTCTCTCCTTCGTCCTGTCCGACATAAAACTCCCTTGGGCCCCTCTCGAAAAAAAATTCCTGCTATGTGCCCGCCACTGGTGCATCTATTCTCCCGATCTGTCACTCTTACGCCCCGTGCACCGCTATTAACAAAAATAAAAACGAATAGCAACAGAATCTGAAAACTTGACACTAATTCGAGAAAGCAGGTGCTCGCCGACGATCAAGTCGTTCAGCACCTAACAAGAAAAGTTCCCATTTCAAAACACAGATGTATACTTGGAAATAAAGAATAAGCAAACGACACGTTCGAGACTTTTCGCCTCCTATATAAATCGTCCTAGAATATGCTACGAAGGTCACTGAAAGCATTTCATGCTTTCCACCTATATACACGCACGACAAGATTAATCACTTTTTTTTTCAATATACGCAGTTTTCTTTAGAGTTGATCATAATGACAGCAGAATCGGAGTTTATCCTGAGTTGCCTGCAAAGAAACTATTCCTACTCCGGCTACAAACCAGTGCACGTCAGAGCACTTTCTCGCGGCGGAGGTAACTATAGAGAATTCTGGTTTAGACTCGAGCCCCGTTTCACGTTGGAGAACGCAACTATACGGCTCCCGAGAGGGGAAGAAAAGGAGAGGCAGAGGGCGGAGCGCGAAGTCCCTACTTAAACATGGCCGCCACGCCAGGCTTATTTCCTCCGGCTCGGCGTTGATCGATACCACGCGCAGGGAGCGAGCGCACGCGTTGAGTAGTATAACGAGCGAAACCAAAGGAGCACCGCCAACCTCTCTTCTTCCCGACTCGTAACGCGCCGGTGACGATGAGGCCGAGTATAGATGGCGCAACGGTCGGCGGGAGCGCGACGAAACGGCGCGAAAGGCGCCGAAAAAGCCCCTTAATGCGGTCGTTAGTCCGCTGAATGGGCGTAAATAAAGAACGGGCGCATCGCTCGAGACGTCCAAGAACGCGAGGAGAGAGTGCGCGTTCACTAGTTCTACTATATACACTCCTCCTTGAGCACTCGTGTCGCTCGGGTGTTTCTCCATCGCCTGTAGTGGGATAGAGGCTTGCCACTAGGTCCATTAGTACAGATAAAAGAGGCGTGGGAACATAGTGTGTTCCACGGCTTGTATACAGAGCGTCTGGGCAGAGACAAAGTACCTGACCTCAAGACGGCGCTGCAGTCGAGAGACATCGACGACACGTATCGCAAATCAGGGGGCTTTTTAAAACGGTCCTACCACAGTGTTAAATTAGCGGCTATCGACACACACAACTGAAATCTGGCGCAAGCTATAAGCCGGACATGCAGCTGATACACTCAGTTACACTTGCAACAAAACTTACAGCTACAGCGAAGAAGGCCAGGCAGTACGCAGGCAGACGTAAGGTTTCGAATTCTCGCTAGACTCCAGGGCCTAAAAGGGGCAGGCTATAGCCAGAAAAGGAAAAATAAAAAAAAATCCAGAGCAGGAAACGGAACCCAGCTAAATTGAAACAGCGTCTAAGAGAGACAGTAAACAATTGAGGTAAACAGCGGTGGATCGAAGGAGATGGGAAGCATGCTTCGATGAACTCGAAACGAACAGTATAGTATGCGGCACCAGCTCGTTCAGTCGTGACCACGCGGCCCGCAGACCAGTAATACCGCGACAGCAAGCACCGCAACGCGACGTATAAGGGCAAAAGGTGAGAACTAAAAGAAATCAGAAAAAAAGCACATCAGGTTCGAAAGCACATGCACTGGCTCCGAGACAAAAAAAAAAAAAATGAACGGTGATGTCTGCGTTTTCCCGTCCTTCGTTCCTTTACTAAGAAGCTGTTCGGGGGAAGCAGTGCAGCGTCAGCCAGTCTTTATTAAAAGCAGTACGCACACTCTCAGACGGAGCGCAAGCGCACGCGAGCTTACTCTGAAAACCGTGATTGTTATTCTCAGACAGGCGGGGAGGACGGTGGGCCCGTCACTGACGGCCGGGGGCACGCTGACATGGAGCGGCCGTACTCGAATTCGTGTGCGGAAGAAAAGCGGGACGGCTTTCGAATCGCAATGTACCGAACCAACGGCGGGGTCACAGGATCTCACCTTTTGGCGTGCCAGAAAGCGTGTAAATCGTCAACGCCTGAACAGCAAAAATGCACAGGCACCAAGAAACAAACGAACGGATAAAACTAGGCAACGAAGCCCAGCAACGACACCGCATAGTGCAACTACACCAACGCAGCCTTATAGCCTGACGAACACAATAACCACTGATCCCACGCAAACGCAAACTAAAAACACTAACTATGCAGAGTATGAACCCCACGCCTGGCCCCTCGCACGTATGTTACCAGCTAAGAACAACGCATAACAAGTCACGCGGTGACGATCGGTCAAAGGCTTGACCGCACTAGCGAGCAGAGAATCGCCAGAAGTCCACTCCAGTCGTAGCGAGGCACCTTACCTAGGTGATGCAAAAGGAGACAGAACTCCTTCCCCAGCCTCTTTCCTTCGCCCTTTTTGTGCGCACACACAGAGCCTCCCCTCAAGCAAACACTTCTCGCCGCCAACGTTGGGGAAGGCGGGAGGCGAAAAAGTGCCGACGACAGTGGTTTCGAGCAGGGCGCCAAACGGAGGAGAGTACAAGCACGGATCCCTCCCACCCCTGGCAGACCTTTTGATTTTTTTTTTTCGTTTACCTTCGACGTGAATGCAGTTCCAATAAGCCAAGGAGGCTAGAGAAGAAGCAGAGCAAACGTTCCTCGGCGTTCGTCCGAAGAGGTCTCCTCGCCGGCACGTTGTCCTCAGTCACCGCCACTTCTACAACACCACTTCCGCAATCCCCTCACACGTAACACGCGACAGGGGCTGAGTGACACTCCATACGCGTGACGTAGAGGAAAGCGACCCGCCAATGTCAGACGCTTGCTCGTCTGGCTACAATAAATTAACACAAGCAGCTCGACAGGAAGCCCGGATATAGCTGCTACACAGTTCACAGTTGGAAGCGGCATGACTGCCTCCAAGTCGACGCTATGGAAACCTTCCGAGGAGGAGAGAAGCTCATATAGACGACTCCTTGTAAAGATGACGGGATGAAACGAACCGAAATATAAGATGAATACATCACGCATTCTTTGATATGCACTCCTTGATGTTTGAAATGCGATTAGCACCTATACTCGCAGCTATGCCACGCCCTCCATATCGGTGGCGTTTCACCCATCTGAGCATGCTCAAGCATACAACGGCAATCGGTAGCGGCCGGTGTACCCGTGACTATACGGACCCATGAGAGACAGAGATGAAAAGGCTTTAAAAATGCTAATGGGACTTTTTATAAATTCGGTACCAGCTCGGTTCGGAACGGTTCCTCCCGGAATAAATAAGTAAAAGAAAGGCCTGGCGAATGCAAACATTTTTTCATCCGACTGTCGGCCGACCCAGCACCCAGAAGTGGAGAATGCATTTATCGAATGATCGTGTCACTCGGAGAGCAATACACATATACATATACCCCAAGAGAGACTGCCAGTCGTTCGGCACCGTGCACTGCACACCCATTTCCATACGAGCACCGCAACCGCCCTTGGGTTCGCAATCCTGAAGAGGAAATAAGGAGGAGGTGTAAGAAGACTCGCTCGCCGGTGCAGGCCACGACCGGTAGAAAGTCGAGTGAAGAAAGTGAATGGCTGAGGACACCGCCACGACGACCGCATTAATCTTTCATGAACGAGGCTTTCGACAGCACCGTTTTCGCCTCTGCTCGGAGTTTCTGCGCGCTGCTCAGGACCCCGCCGAGCTGTGAGGAATTCAAAGGGAATTCCTAAGACGCCGCACAAAGCGATATCAGCTCGTCGAGGACATCCGAGGTGTGACACGGCCGAAGACGAAAGCATGCCGAACACGTGCGCCGGTAGATATGGGAAAGGACAGGGACGGGAGGGAGAGGTGTGCACGCAAATAAGAGACAGCAACGAACGACGCGTGCGCGAAAAACGACAAAACAGAAACGTGCGACGCGAATTAAAGAGCGGCGCAATCTAAGCAGCTCGCTGAACAACGCACAGAGGCGGCACGTGCGAAAGGTGTCAAACCCTCACGGTCGGCCGCCTCGTCACAGCCGCCGCTTTGCGATTCGGCGGCCTCGGCCCATTTTTCCCCTCGTGGAAAGTGAGAGCGCTCCCGAAGCACGCGCCGCCACAACGGCAGAGCCAGCGCACGCTTTCTAAAAGGTGCCTATCGCACGCATTCGTGAATAAAGCGAATACCGTTCTTCACACGTAGACAGACGCGTTCGCGGTACAGACCCGTTCGTTTCATGGCCAAACAACCTCGCCCTAGGCCTCAATAACGCTGAGAACATAGATAGAGTAGTGAAAATCGGCGCGGCCGAAAACGGGAACAGATAACAGCCGTTAGACAAGCAAGTTTTGTTTTTGTATCGCGTCCATCAGGCCCCGTTATCGCGAGCAGCCCGACATCTCACGGCCGCCCGAGTTTACCGGCGCGGTTTAACACCGATGTCAGCTTGGACCAAGAAAACAATGCAAGCAGTAAACGAATAAAGTGAGCGCAGCCTCTTAAATGGTGACTGGCGAGCGCGCCGTGCCAGGCGTAGTTTGCATTGGAGACGTAGCTACCGAGGAGCGCGTCTCAAAGCAGATATCCTTACGATAAACCATCCTCAGGAATGCGGTTGCTATTGGCACGGTCACTGTGACGCGGCGCTTGCAATCTTAACGAGGCAGAGCACGCCGCTAAAAAAAAAAAAGTACGATACTTGAGGCGAGACCTGAGAAAACATGGAATTGCAGCCTCTCCAGTTCAAGGCCAAACGCCAGACAGCCGAAGAATTCTCGCAAAGGAAGCCGCCAAGACAAAAGGAGAGCGTGAAAGTAGCAAGAAAAAGCAAGCCTGAAGCGTGGACGTAGATAGTGGCATTAAATGCTTAGGACCAAGGACGCAACAGTGCAGATGCGATGCAGCAGTGAAGTAGGCAGGCAAGAGGTGACAGATTGCGACGATGAAAAAAGAACAATGAGGAGATGCTCAGTGACAATACAAAATCGATATATCTCGCTATGTTTCTTGCGAAAACTAAGGAATACTGCGACACAAATCGCGAAATATAGGCGAATAAAAATACTCCGCGCTTTGCACACTCCCTTCCATTTTCTCCTCACATACCCCGAAACAAGCAGCGTTCCGTGAAGTAACCGAAAATTCGAATTTCAGGCACTTTTCACCAGCAGCTTGGGAACTCAGTTTGAAAAAAGTTAGAGAATTTCGGTTCATTAAAGTTCCCACGTACTGTCCGTGAAAATTCCCTTTCCGCAGCAATTTAATCTTCGATTTCCCTGTAAAAGAGGAAATTCCCCTAATGGAACGTCACTCCCTCACACCACACAACAGCGCCCACCCCAAGGCACGTGTGCTTCACGCCCACTGTCGGCCAGACCGCATTATTCATTTCAGCCCACATACCTACACCGCGCATCGGTGCATTATTGCCGATGGGCTACAAATAGGATGAAAAATGATGCACAGTACCAAAATACCTTACAAGCAAAACAAAACGACACTCAAAGGTAAGGTTAAAGATAAGGCGGTGGTACTAACATTCTCATTAACCACCATATATTATCAGGTGGGAGCATTCGGTTACATCAAGCTACGCTGAGAAAAGTAGGTCAAATGTTTAGGGGAAGCCCCCAATGTGGAGTAAATTTGTAATAAGGGAGAATAAATTAGTTATCCCTTGGAATTGGTTATCCCTTTTTTTTTTAACTGCGAAGTTTCTGAGAAAGCCGATAAGCTCTCCTTTGTAGCCGTATGGCTGCGCCTGGGTGGGTGTCAATGAGTAATTACTCCCTTATTGCTGAGGAGAGTAGTTTACAGCCTTACCGCCACTGCTGCGAAAGCATTACACGCATATTAAATCTGCATCACGGCCCAGATGGTGAAAGCATCGCCGCCTCCAGGCGCCGACGCTTTATATTACCACTGGGAAAACCCGTCCCGCGAGAGAGAGAAAAAAAAAATGACGCCTGCGTGGGTAAAGGGGACAAACAAGTAAAGGAGCCAGAAAGAAATGGGAGGAAACATCACCGGAACACCGGCCAGCCAATACAAACAAGAAATGTGACGTAAAAAGCTTCCGAATTTAAAATAGCGCCTGCTCCGTACCGCAGCGCGGCCGCTAACGAAGTCGCGCACGCGATGCGCGGCCGCTATAAACACGCCGGAACTCGGCCGACGCCGCAGCAGCAGGCCGTGAAAACCAGTCGGTGTGCCCTCTCCTCCACTCGGCAGCACTCTATTGCAGAGGCAGCGCGAGATGCTGATGGTCACACACTGCACTGCTTGGTCACCCAACATCATCAGCGCTGTGTTGTGCCAGCAAATACCATAACCTCACACCTTACTTTCTGCTGCCGCACGGCTACCTTTCTCTTTTCTTCAGAATCTACTCTGTGAGAGTATAAAATAACGATCTTTCAGCTCTTATCCGCATTATGTCCCCCGTCCAATCGGCTTCATTAGCTCAAATTCGTTCTCTAATCCACGGTGCTCTCTGTATAATGACGTTGCAACTAACCGCGAACGCCGTAGGATATCTGTACTATTGTACAGGCGGCGCAAAACACGTGGAACAAAAAAAAAAACCAACAGACCGAAGATAAACAAAAGGTAAAGCCTTCGAAATCGAGCTTAACTTGCGCATCTAACAACTGATGATGTCGCCGCATTCTTTTCTGGCTGCACGACCCGCCCGACCACGGCACGGAATATTTAGGCATGCATATTTCGGCATGAGAAAGCGAACGATCATGCTTCACGTATTAGTGACCTTCCGGAGAACGGCTCATGTCGGACGCTATGCCGCGTGCCAGGCGCTCAAACAACCCATACGAATCCCCAACCACTCTCGATGCTCAAGTATGAGTAGACTCGTTAATTCCAATTCTAAGGGGGCTGATACTCTACTCCAATAATGCGGAGCTCGAATTAAGAGGAGCCTTTCGAGCCCAACATGGGCGGGATCAAAACGCCAGTTCGCATAAACCGGACGTTCGAATTATGCGAGTTTAAAAATCAACGACAGTTAGCGCCGTAAACGTGCTTGAAGTGAATGACGGCCGACTTTCCTCGTCGACTTCGAGACTCAATTCACGCAGCACCGACAAAACATTTCATACGTCATGTCTATATGGGCCTCAATTCTGTACAACACGTAGTATCTCTACATTGTTCTCCGCACCCTCCGCTTGCACTTAACGCAACAACCATTTCCTCGGTAAATTCATTGCATCTGACTAATGCAGGTGAAATGCTTGACAGCAGGAATGATGCACATTGCAGCTGCTAGCTTTTATCAAAGCGCTGCACCTAACTACGCAAGGCAAGGAGCAATTCTTATTCCTTGTAGGTTTGTTAGCAGAGGCGCCGGCGGGCTCCGGGTCTGCCGCTGCTGCCGCTTAGAGATATAGGAGAAACCCGTCGGCAAGAAAAGACTATAGAAAGGGGCGGGCGGCCGCGTATCGATCGATTGAGCGAGCGAACGGCGCACAAACTGCTGCCAGCCGAGGCAAGAAAAGAACAAGCGCTCTGTCAGTGTTTGTACGTGCGCGCGCACACATAACTATAAGCATCATGGCCCAGCCATTGATCCGACGACATCGTCAGCTCCCTGCGTTCGGTACACAGTGGCGCACGCGAACCCGAGAAGCCCGATAAGTAAATATGAATAATAAAAAAAAAGATCTCGTAGACTTCTTCGCCATCTAGTGGGGGGAAGTTGAACAGCGATAGCTGTACAACACTCGCCCCACAACACACAAGTGCTGCCACTTAGGTGACCGCAGATGGCAGCCCACTCTCGAGAGAGCACACAGGTCCGCATCCAGAGTTTTCACAGGCTATGAAGAAGCCGGTCGCCTTACTAGTCCCTTACGGTGTTGTGGCTGTAAAACAGACCCGGGTGAATGCATATGCGGGGCAACGCTCAACATAGGCGTGAAGTTTGTGGCGAGGCAGAGCTTGGGGAAATTCGGACCGAAGTGCGGAGATCTGCACAGCGCCCCTTAACAAACATTCGCAAACATTCAACGGATGTCCAGCTGGACCCCGCTGACTGAATTGCAAGTCGGTACAACAATTTTGAAGGACACTCTGCGAGGGCAATAGCTCCAGAGATAACTCGCTTAACACAGTTCCGCATACATGACGTGTGTAATATTTAGACGCGATAATTAAATTAGCCGGAGCGCACCGTAGCCGCAAGAAATCGGACCAACTTTACGGGTCACGCATAAGCTATCGAAGAGAGAGGGGGGAGAGAGAAAGGGAGTGGTGAAGTGATGCGCATGCGCAGAGTATTTCGTCGTCCACCGCTCGCACGCACAACGACCGCGCAAGCGCTCTCCGCATTCAAAGCTCACGCTTCCCTGCAACGCTCCGGTGCGGGCAACAGGAACGCATCCACTGCACTCGTCATGGACCCCACATAACACCGGTGCACGGGTACAACGCTGTCACTCCTTCACTAACCGGAAGCGAGGCACTCGACGAGTGAGAGACCAACAGAGAGATAGAAAAAAAAGGAAAACTGATCGTCCAACGAGAACGGGGAATCTGTCCTTGAATACGAGACGGGCCACGCATCACGCACATCAGACTCCCCCTCTCCCACGTCGTGCTCGCGTGAGAGGCGGAAAAATAAAAGAACGAATGGACAACCGCGCCGTAGCCGGCAGTTATAACGCGCGCTCACGACTTTTCACACGCTGCATGCGCGTCTAGCCCGACGCAGCGTCGCTAATATGCTCGGCAGGCAGGCGGAACCGGCGGCGCACCAGGCACGCACTACTACTCGCTAGTGCTCTCAAATGGGCCGATTTCGTCACGCTCACTGCGCAGCCGCACTGCTTACGGGAGGCCACGATGCCGTGATGCCTGTGCTCGCCACCGATTTACCGCTCCTCCTAAGCTTGAGGCAACTTCGAGGCAGGTATCCAGTCTAGCGATATTGTGGCATAAGGGAGGGTTTCGCCCGTCGATGTTTTCCCTGGCGCGCTTAGTCCAACATTGCGAAACTCGACTGAAAGTTGGAAAATTAAGGCTGGATATCTTAGCTGCGTTGCTTTCCGGCAACCATACAAGAGAAGATGGCAGAGGACAATTTAGTCTGGCATCAAGCACCATTAGAGATGTGTTCACACTTCACTAACTTTACCCAGGAGATAAGCCGCATCAATAAAAAAATTATAACTGGTTTTGTCACCGCGCCTTTTCAATAACCTCCATGTGCCGTGTGCGATGTCGCTGGACGTTGTAGAATCCCAGTTGGTCGAAATTAATCCAGAGCCGTCTGCTGCGGCACTGTCTCTCCTTTCACTCCCATCTACCTTATATCCTCCACGGCGCGGCTGACTGGTTTATGGTGGTTTACCGTCCCTAAGCGACTCAGGCTATGAGGGACGGCGTAGCGAAGGTCTCCGGAAATTTCGACCTCTTTCGGTTCTTTCACGTGCACTGACACCGCACAGTACACTAGAATTTCGACTCCATCGAAATGCGACCGCCGCGGCTTGAATCGAACCCGCGTCCTTCGGGTAAGCAGTCGAGCGCCATAACCACTGAGCCACGGCGGCGTCTGCGGGCGCAGTTTATTGAGGTTTGCGCCGAGAAGCGAGACAATTTACTGCAGCTAACTTTTTTTTTCACGAAACATGTACCTTTGCATCGGCTAAGGGCTACAACTACCAGCTTCTTCCGCGGTGTACCGGCGGCAGTGAAACATTCGGCGAAAGCGGCCTATTATTGAGAGGCCGCGTCACCCGGGCTCCGAGCCGAGGGAGAGCGAAACACCACTCTCGGCGGCTTCCACAGCTTCCGCGACAAGACTGGGAGACGAGCTTCGCTCACGACGCTTCGCCTCGTCCGCGGACGAATATCTTCCCCGACGCCTGGCGGCCGCTCGAAGTACACGCTGCCAACGGGCCACCTCTACACAGCTTGATAGGCGCAGATTGAAGCAGCCTTGGGGCAGCCCGAGCTCCAACCAAAGGCGGCTCGCAGCGCGGAGGCTGCGGACAATCTCAACTCCCGCAAACACGGCGCACAACGAGCGCCAAAGAACGGAAGAAAATGAGCGCCAGAGGGACCGAGTGAATGGGCGAGAGAGGGTGAGTGAAGGAATAATCGAACATGCGCGCGCGCGATTTATAAACTGGGCAAAATTAACGACAATCAAAACTTTACAGAGCGTCCCGATCTTGGGGGCGGAGGGGATGACAACGAGAGTGGTGCCCCCCTTCCCCCACCCCTATTTCCCGTCCTGCCATCGCTGTTAAAAGCACGCCCTTCTAATTCGCTTCAGGTTCTCCGACAACTGTACGCCAGATAATGGTAGCAGCTAAATCGGGCCACCTCAAGCAACCCTCGACCAGACTGACAAACATGCCAATCAGGGCATGTTGAGGAGGGCATAATGAACAACGTATTCCTCAGCAGGGCTCGCTAAACCCTGCACTTACAGCGCACGTTTGAGCGACACATCCACAACGAAGTGAAAAATAAAATAAAATAAAGCGTTCAAAGGACAAGGCTTCAAGATGCGCTAACGTGCGGCACAGGCTCCCGGTTATCAAGGATGGAAAACCACCACGCAGCCGGCTCCAGGTGTGGACGCGGGACTGAGCCAAGAGGGGCGCACAGCTGCGGGGCGCACGTAAAAAACCCTTTGGCGCCGCCGCCGATCGGGCGACCACGTTCAGTCATGCAACAGAGAGGGGAACGGCGCGCGACAAATTACACCGTCCCACGTGGAACGCGCTCCCTACGTGCGCCGAATGACGAACGCGGTGCACACGGCGGTTCCGTTGGAAACCGCGCGTGAAGACACGACGCTACTTTTTTTATTACTGCTTCTACAGAATCGCCCGGTCCGCTGGAATCCACATACGGACGGGCGGAAAGAACTAGGTCAATTATGTCAATTAACAATGGAACGCACAAATGTATGTGTCATGCATTCAGCGTACAATATGAATGGATGCGTGTGCATTGTGCGTCTACAATCTGATGGGTGCTGTTTGTCATCCAGCTAAGCTCAGCGGTGGGCCCACCTTGTTAACCAAGGTAGCTCTGGCTAATCAATCTCCCAGTCTTTCCCTCTTCACTTTCTCTCAATACGGTGCGCACGCGAAATCACACCGCAGAAATCGGATGTGCATTAAAATTAACCACACACTATCAAGACAGGCGACGCGTCCAATAATTGGCTCCAAGAAGACACGCGGAACAAGGCTGTACAGGGACACCTAGAGGAGTGTTTCAAGACAGAAAGAAAGCTAGCGCGAAAGACGAAACGGCAGCCAGTATTATTCCCCACGCGCGAAAGAGCGCGCCCGAGTTCCCAGAAGCAGCGAGGCAATTGCAGTCACGCGTCGACCCGCACCAACTCCCCCGCGAGGATTGCTTCACTGCAGAGCAACGCCGACACCAGGAGAAGAGGACGCCACGGGCGCGCCTACAAGCTGCAGTGTGCGAGGCTACGGAAAACTTGACGCACCACGCACGTGACCCTCTGTAGAACAGTCGAAAAACGGTGTTTCAGGCTATTCAATAGAGACTGGCCTGAACATATTAATGAGAGAATAAATTGAGTAGATAATAAGCTAATATAAACGATGTCTGAACTAAGTACTTGGCGAACCATATGGCCCAACCTCGAAAGCGGTGCTGAGTAGCTATTGTAGCGCTAGTATAAAAACGCAGTATCGAATAAATAAAATGCAACACCCTGTAGGTTCAACAGCGCCGAAAAAAACACCTACAAAGAAACCGCCGACGAAGCGCTCCGTCTGCAGGCTTCAGTGCTGCCGTCTCTTTCGCGCTGTTGAACCATGGGTGAACCAATACCAGCTCACCCGGAGCTCAGACTTAATTAAAAGTCAAAAGAGGGGCCGCGAGCCGTCCCGCCCGTGGCTCAAGCAAACAAAAACCGACAAGGACGACGCCGGCGAGGACGACTACGGCCGGTTGCACCGCGGTGAAGCAAAAACGTGCAAGGCGGCGATTATCGGCTCGCGCCAATATACACCCGCGGGCCCCCGGATTCGTCGGCCGCGGCGCCGGCCGACCTCTGGCGCTCGGGACGCCACCGCCGCCGCCACGTCGGAGGAGGATGAGGAGGAAATGGAGAGCAGCATCCCTCTGGCGGAGGGAGAGAGAGAGACGGCGGAAGAAGAGCTCCGGAGCAGGAAGACGACGGAGAGGAGGGCGCACGGCGAAAAGAGGGCCAGCCATTGACGTCATCAGTTGCGCGCGCGCCGGGAGCGCAAAGTGGGACACGGCAGGCGCTGCGCGGAGCTGCAGCGGCGGCGGCGTCGCGCTCCCAGACGCCGCCGACGTGCCGAGGGCGCACAGGGAGATGGAGAACCCGGGGCTGTGCTGCCGGCGCAAGAAGCCGCGGTCCTCCCCACTCACGACGCTCGCGGGAGGGAGTCACTATCGCGAACCGTCTCTGCGTCGTAAGCGGTCGACAGAGAGCGCGGTAACGGTCAGAACACACGAGTATGAACAGCGAGCTGATATTTGTGTAGCATGCGGGAGCAGTGCACACAACATCAAACATGTTCTGGTAGACTGTAAAGCTATGCAACCATATGTCGGAAATGACATTTCAGCCTTCGAGTAGCTCTGGATTTTAGAGAGAGCGAAAGCAAAATTAACATAACTGTAGAGATGAGCAAAAGAAGACTGGGGTATTGGTGGTGCAAAAGCAGCGACTGCACCAAACGTCACAGAAATCGCAGTATTATAGCTTACGACACGAAAAATAGCCACCAACGCCGGGGAAGGAAAAATGAACAGAACAGGAGTCAAAGTTTAGAAAAGGAGGTGGACAGCTACAAAAGAAATGAAACAGTTAACCACTTTATTTACTGGGCAAGGTGGCACCTGCCACCGCCCCGATGCAAAGGGGACGCCAATATTTATCTACCCTCGCAGCAAAGACCAGGTCGAGTCCCTACCTTCGAAATTCTGCTCCACGTCATACATCTCGGAGCAGGGTTTGTGAAACCTTATTACTGCCAGCTCCTCGACTTTGGAAAAAGCGCTGCTATAGCTTCAAGGACATCGTAGGTCGCCTAAGCCCGCCACTGGTAGTCTGGTAGCGGTGGAACGCTGACGTCTATTATGACGTCTATTAACGCCACTAATGAGGCCCATAATCTGGATGAACACTGAACTCGCGATCAATGCGGGGGGAGAAAGGCACGTGCGGTGGGGAGAGGAGAAAAAAGGAGGACAGCCGCCGTTTACACGTGAACAACTCGAGCGTGCAGTCAGTACCAGGGTGAGCCGCACCGCTCAGACAGCGCTTCCGCCGCGGCACAGCTGACGTCAAGCCCGTGGAGCCTCCTAACAAGTGCTTCGGCTGCTCGGTGAACCGTGTAGCCATGTTCCTCGTGATGCGCTATAAATGTCATCACACGGGAGACTGCTAAGGCATACCGCCGGCCTACGCGCAAACAATCGGCCAACGCATAATGAAGCCACCGTGGTACGCACGCTGCGCATCGAAGCTCTTAGCGGCGCTCTTCAATGCACGCCCTTGAGCGAGTCGAACCAACGGTTGCAAAAAAAAAAAAAAGGCGTTGCTGCCGTGACTAGTGCGAACGAAGATTGGAGATTTCATCTTCGCCATGTTCCGGTCTATTAACACTACGAACGCGCATACACAGAGGGGGGCGTTTCAGTCGTATTCGAAGATAAGCGGCTCAGAAGCAGCAGCGTCAAGACCTTCGTCAACAGCGAGCTCTGTGCCTCAGTGTAGAGAAGGAGGCCGACCAGAGAAGCGCTCCGATATTTATTCTCTTTTAAACTCGAGACAGACACAGCCAGGCAGAAATGCCAAGTGATGAGTTGGTGGAAACAATTGCATCTCATCCATTCCCGGTTTCGGATAGTTAAGCATTTCATTACAGGACGCGACGCATTTTGCGAGAAAAAAAAATTAAATCAAGAATTGCGAAAGCTCATCTTTAGCGAAACTATCACTTCTTAATGACACTCTGCAGTCCCCTGCTACGCCTGGCTACTCCTGAAGTTCACTCAAGTTACTTAAAGAGATTATCGGCTATCTGTCCTATGTGATGCATGCCCTGGGCATATCAATTTCTTCTTGATTTCAACTCTCATATCATGCCCTCGCACTTGTTGCCTAACCTAGCCTTGCTCTTTTCCTGCCTCTTAACTCTACCCCATGGTCCACCCTACACTCAAAACAATGGAGTAGAAAGGAAACAAGCTATACTGCGACACACTCCCTTCAGCTTACTCTCTTTTCACTGCCATATGGGCGTATTCGTGTTCAGAATGTGGTGCTGCCCCCCCCCCCCCCTTTCCACACCCCACCCCCCATTCAGGACTCCAGAACTGTACCGGGTAGCCTTACAATTAGCTCCCGACTTCGCGCATTGAAGTATTTTCATTCCGTTCCCTTCCTTCCCAAGGCACCACCTCCGACCAGCCTCATCCCCTGTACACAACTCGGCGTGAGCGAAGATCAGAGCTCGACACGTGCAGATAACCGCGCCGACCACAACTACACATACCGCCGGGGGGCGTATACAGCACGCGGCGCAGTCGTCTAGGGGCACGCGCGCCCATGCAAAACACCGCCTCAAAGCGGTTTTTTCAAGAGCACGCCGCCCCGGCTGCCGCAGACCGGCCGGCGGCGTCTCAGTGTCACAACAGAGAGTGAATCTAAGACGAGCGTGTCCCTGACCCAAAACCAGGCCGCCAGAGACTGCAGAAAAGGCAGCAGCACCAGCGGCGGCGACAGCCTCACCCTGACCTCCTCCCGCAGCACGCGAGCTCGCTTTCAGCTGGCGCCGGTAATTTATACGCGACGCTAACGAGCGACCTCCACAGACACCGACGAGATGTGGTTCGGATTGCCATCGCCTTAGATCTCCGTACGCGAGAGAGCGGGGAGAGAGAAATAAACACCGCCGCACCGTAAAGTCTCCGAACGAAGCACTGTTCCTCGGTGCCCGTACAACAGGTGAGGCAGTGCTGCAGCCGTGGCTATGCATTTGGGAGCCAGATAACAAGGGGGCACACAGCGCGGACAAACGCGTACAAGGCTGCTGCTGCTGACCGACAAACGGCGACGGCTTGAATTGTATCAATCGTCGTATTGAGACCCCTATGGCCTCGCCGGATATCCCTGCGTTTCTAACCGGCAGTTATAGCGGCAAAGAGGCTTCATGGTGCGAGACATGCTGCAAAGCGCCATTACTCCCGACACAAAAACAAGAAAGGGAAAGAAAAAATGAGAAAAAAACGACTGCCCTCTGGGTTACCAAGAAAGCAACGGTGCTCGGTTCTATGAGCTGAAATGGAGGATCAGTCGGGCGTCAAACAGCTCGCATGAACTGGAAGTACTGAAGCGCGAGCTTTTTTTCCGAGACCGGTAGGGGCAGCCTGAAATCGAAGCTGCAACGATGGGACTGCTAATGAAAAGCGCCTTGGGCGCTAGTGTTCGTTTCAGTGACGAAGACCCAATATGGGGACCGAAATTCGTACTACACATTTCAACAATGCTCCTCGACGCTAAGGGGACACATTTCTCGCGCCCAACGCGAAGGAACCAATCAGCCACTAGCAATATATCGGGCCGTGTGGCTATGCAGATGGCACGGAATAAATTTACCCCGAAGCCGGAGCTATGCTCCAGGCACGGTCGCAGAAAAACTAAGACAATACCAGCAACATAACTAAACTTTTCTTTCTAAGGGCTCGTTCAGACCATATATCTCGCTTTAAAAGAAGCGCGCGCTGCCAGAATGTAAAACAAACTGAAAATTAGCTCGACCATATGGAGTCAAGAAAAAAGTGAAAAAGTCAGGAGGCATGCATGAAAGGCTGGCGAAGTGCGAGTGAGCGCGCGCGCAATCGATATCAGAGAAATCAATGAGCGCTTGTTAATAATGCATCGCCAACTACTCGGAGAGGAGGCCACTCCGATGCAGCAGCACCTCCACCGATCATCCCCCGGTGTCCTCGGTCGAGTTTTTATATCGCGCCTAGACGATATAAAAAATGAAGAAAAGTGGGTGGGTGGGAGGGAGGGGGGTTGTCGAAGGGGAAGCAACCACCACCCTGACGCCCGAAATAATGGAGCGAAGAGATGAAGGACCCCAGAAAGGTAGAGCCACGCCCCACGATGATGGACAGAAGGGGCGCCGGGGCGAAGAGGCGTATGCATACATGGAGAGAGAAAGAGAAACAAATTACCATAGGAAGAAGGAAAGTAAGAATAACGAAGGAAAAAAAAAAGAAGAGCGGAAGGAAAAGGAATGGCGTCTGTGCGAGAGTTGCCTCCGCCCATCTGCGACTCGTTTCCACGGCAAGAAGGCGAAATGTCAACAAATACATATCGCTCCTCCGAATGTGGCAAGAGGAGGGGGGGGGGGGTGAAAAGTAAAGAAGTAAAGTGTTCGGTTGCTTGGCGGTTTCATCGATTTTGTTTGGAATGGAACAGGCGGCCTTATCTGCAGTTTAATGCGAGCTTCCGTCTTCGAGCGTCTCCTACCGAATATAGGAGCAGCCTGAAGGGCGGAAACGCGGGAAGGTATGTACCATAGTACCGTACTATAGTACTACATATATACTGGTACAATACCATAATAATATCGTTAGCATTTTATCGACCATTTATATTCCACGAAGTCGGAATTCTTTCATGGCAAACGAAGCGTTTTTACGATTCATTAATTCCCGGTACGTTGGCGAGTTGGAACCGCCTTCCCCGATCTCTCGTCGAAGTATCTGATCCTTCTGCGTTTAATTATGCCGTAACTAAGCTGCCGTCGTCATAGGAACATGGGATTTCTGTATATGTACATTGTGCTGTTTCAATCTTTAGTTCATTTATCGGATCGACCCATCCTTCTGGAATTCTTTTTCCTGCTCTATCCACATGACACTAAGCTGATTTTGTTTGTGTTAATTCTAATTAGTATTTACAAATATGCTCGATTAACATTCGTTTTCCATATAACCAAGCCTCTCTCGCAGTGACCTCCCTTGCACACCTGCTTCAGCGACAGAATGAAACAAAGACTAGGAAATGATCGTACACAGCTTTTCCACCTCTAGGCAATGTCAAGGAGGATCGCGTGCGCATTACAATACGACTTCCTGCAAAGGCGCCGCGCCTTCTGAGACGCAATACAAAAAACGCGGTGTGACCCCAAAACAGCGCGCGAAACTCGCGCAAGACAACAATGAGGAGATGTAGAACTCTAAACAAAAGGTCGGCGTAGTCTACGACCGCGGCAAACAAAACGCGACAACGGCGGTGGCCGACAGGTGCGCGCACGGCGCTCTACATGCGGATGCAGCGGTAAAAGAAATAAATAAAATAGCCGGGCAAGGAACCCAGGAATCTGTTCTCACCCGCGGAACAGTGCTTACGTAAGCGGAAGACGCAGTGAACAACAAAAGAAAAGGCAGCGAGTACAGTGGTGCCTTCGTGCATTATCCCCGATCCAAACATGGGTGCGGTTCGTTCAGTCTATGCTGCAGTGCACTGCAGTGCAATGCATTCTCTGCCGTGTAGGGTTACTTCCCCTCACAGCGCAGGTGTATAGAGGCTAAGCTAGGGGGCGCGCGTGGTAAAGATGTTTCTTTTATCTCGACCTCACACCACGCGTGCGAACATTAAGAGACAGCACTTTCTTCCGTCACTGTCACTAGGGGTTACTCACAGATGCAGTGCGGTAATTATTAGCGTCCATACGGTGCATGCACTTCCACACGCTCGCTCAGCGCACTCCAGGTCATACGCCGGGTACAGTGCACAGGCACTATTTTTCTTCATTCTCCCCAAGAAACAAACACGGGGCTGAGTTCCAGGCCAGAAAAATAGCGCTACTTCAGTCGCCTTGCTTTATTTTTTTATTTCTATAACAGGCCTTCGCTCCGTTTCCTACGATACAAATTGCTGCCGAATTCAACTGCAGACGCGCGTTCAGTGAAGCCTTCCCTCCCACCGCAGATCGAAGTTCAACACCGAGGCGACAAAAGCCGCGCGAAAAGTTGTCCACAATAGGCGGAGAGAGCTAAACCGCAGGCCGCCGACAAAAAAAAAAAATTGAGTCATCAGAAAACACAACGGACTCCATAAAGCCGCCGATCGAATGTCCTGCTCAAAACCACCCCGGATTTTCGCGAGGGGAAACCGGGCCGCATGCAGTCAATAACGGATTACGAAAACGCAAGAGCAGCCCCCCCCCCCCTCTCCTCCAATTCGCCTTCGCGAAACCAAGAAAAGGAAGCCAAGAAAATGTCGCTCGTCGCTTCTATCAAGATCGAAGCGAAATTCCGCTGTGGCCTCCAAGATAGAATTTCATTCGGCGTTTTTTTTTCTTTTTTCTTCACGAAATTCAAAACCTTCCAGCACCGGGCCGTCATTCTATCTATCGAATCCCATTCAGAAGAGAGCAGGGGCAGGAATCGAGAAAGAGAAAAGTCGAGAGGGCAAATAGAGGAACGGGAAAGCGACGTTCGCCCAGACCTAGTCACGAACGAATCCGATTTCGAGCGAACGACTTGACTGTATACGATCTGCCGCTTGTCTTTCTTACTCCTTTCTCAGCAACTGGAGTATTAAACGGCTGCCGCCAAAAAAAGAAAAAAAAAACGACTCCCACATCAGTGGGACGAACCGGACAGATCTCTGTTCGACGGTGTCACAGCTTACTTGAACGCAATATGCGAGCTGAGGCTTCGCACCGAAGTGAGACCGCAAAGCAGCGGGATGCACCCCGTCACGCAGCATCCGCGCCGTTAAAGTTCAAAGGTTCCGCATGAACGCAGCTTGATCAAGCTTCGCGCGGACAATAGGCGCACTGCTTTTAACTGCGTACTATGCAACAACGCCGCACTTTCGTTACGCACAAGTGATTTGCGCGCGATTCAACGGGCGATCATAAACGCCGCCTTAGCGGCCACTTCAGCTACAGATACGAATGCTCTCAGCCCCCCCCCCCCCCCCCCACACACACACACACAGAGAGAGAGAGAGAGAGAGACGCACATAACAGCTTGCACTCGAAGAACGCAATTCCGTCCACTGTGCTCACGACCGTTCCGCAAGAAAAGAAAGCGTACAAGAAGCAAGCAATCGATAACGCGAGCTTCGCGGTTGTCCGGCGCAACGTGCATTGCGGAGTTCCCGGAGAGGTTTATCTTGGTCAGGCGAGGCATTTCCGATTGCAGAGCTGGAAACACGGCGCGAAATACATGGCGCTGAACGCGCACGCTTAACGCCGACTCGCCCGAGCAGAAGCGGCATTATTTAAAAGTAGAAAAGGGCGTTTTTTAACGACCGATTGCGAGCGTATCGGAAGTAAAAAAAAATAAAGCGGGCGCATAGGAGGAAGGCAGATAAGGGGCACTATACTCGTCATTATTAAAGCAGCTCAGAGCCGCGCCCCAGGTGAAGAGGGCAGCGTCTGAACACGCGCTGGAGGGAGAAGTGGCCAGGGATGGCGTGACGTTGGACGACGGAAAAGCACCCCCGTCAGATAACGGGGGAAATGGGGGAGGAGGACGGGACACGATGGTACGAAGAAAGGAAAGGGAACGAAGAACGAACGCATAGCAGGGATGATGAAGTCAGCCAGGTGAGACGAGCAGCGATGAGTTACCAGACGGGCCAACGTTTTATACAGTATGTGACTGTTTAAAAAAGAAAAGTGGGCAGGCAAGACGAGGTCGGTATGCAGGAACACTTCTTTCAGACCGATCCACTGGACGATTTGTGCCACTCGATTATCGGGTCCGCTCTCCGGAGGCAAGAGACGTGCCGGAATGCCGGAGATCCAAAGTCGGCGCTTTCGCAGGTACGGAGCTGACAGAACCTTGAGCATTGTAAAAAGCGGCAAAACGATAGGAGGACGCAATACAAAAACGAAAATCATGCAGAATATCAACGGATTTGACGCAGTGCTAACGGCAACCTGGAACGCCAAAAGCCGAGTGGCTTACCGCGCGAATACCAGAATTCCAATACGCCGCAGCACAGCCAGCAGGTTCGCGACATGGGCCGCAGCATGAGGCACACATTCGCTTCAGGCTAACGACGAGGAGTGAACTAACAGCAGCGCGCCGATGCACGCATCGGTGCGAGCGTCAGCCGCCACACTTGGCGGCGCGGTTCAAACGGGTGCCGCCCCGTTCACAGCCTTTTACGCCTGCTCGCATTCGCGTATACAGCTAACGAACGAGCCAACAACGCGGCATCGGCGCCCGGCCAAAGTCGTCCTCCAGTGCGCGTTTACAGCCACAGCTAGCTATACGGCCAAGGAGACTGGAGTGCGCGTCTCCCCCGAACGGGACAAGCGCTCTGGCGCGCTCAATGGCGTTTTTTTACGGCGTCGTCCGGACGCACAGCAGCGGTAGCAACGAGGGAGCATCGTCCCCGGACAGCGGCACAGCGCCGTGGAGGCGGTTGGTTGAATGACGCTGAGCCAAGCGACGACTGTGTGACGCCGGCGTTCCCGCGAAATAGCGCTCGTCTGCGCACAACCGGTTCCTTCTTACGAGGCGGAGAGCGCGGCCAAAACGCGCTATTCAACCCAGTTCTCAGGCGGGGCGCGCGAGTTTTTTTGCCGACGCCACGACAGTACGCGTAGACGCAGAAGTCGCGCGGCGCCGCCAAGGGCGTCGTTGCCAGCCGTACACACCAGATTCCTCGCGGCTTAACTCGGCTCCGTATCTGAGGCAGCGTGCTCGAATTTCAAGCAGTTTTTATCGCTCCTCTGCACGTTCTTCAACTGCACGAGCGGTGGGTTCGAAAGGTGCTGTGTTTTAAAAAAGGTTAGGCTGGCACAACCTCCGAGCCTTGAAGAAAACTTGCACGCGAGTTTGGCAGCGATCGTCCACGGTTGCAACTTCTGGAGTCGAACTGAAACACCGAAGCGGATGCCTCTAAACATTTTCACGCAGCACATGTGCCCCGGCCATGTTGCGAGAAAAGTTATCCCGCCACTTCTGATCGCGTGTTTATTGTGATATGAGCGTCTGATTGCGTTCTTCACCTGGCTTCGTGAAGTCATCCGCAGTGCGCTTAAGCGCTTCCCAACGACGAGAACACACCGCACTAGTTCATGACGTCACGGAGAAACGATCCGCCTTTCATCCGTCGCCACGCCACCTGCCCCTTATTCCAGGAGGTTTCGGTCCAGAACGCACTAACTGCGCGCGTCAGTCGAATGAAGCTCTACATGGAAGAAGCCTAGCTTGCACTGCGGCAGCGCCCGGGCAGCGTGACGCATATTAAGTCCGCTTTCAACCTGATCCCCTCGCCCTCCTCCCTCCGCTGGCCAACGCCCTCTGTCCGCCATGCGCCGTCATCGTAAGTCCGCTCCCGGCGAAAGTCGTTACGCGGGCTTTGCATAAGGAAAGCTCGCGGGCCTCACAACGATGGAGTCACCACGGTGGAGACGATGGAGAACCTCTCCCGTCCCTCCCGGCACATCGCAAAGACGCCGGCGGGCCGTACTCTGCGCGTACACGCCGACCCCATTACACGCCGCGCGGTGAAATGGCTCCAACCGCGCCTTTCCCCACCTCTCGGACCCGAAGCTCCAAATGCATATTTTAAAAGGCGAGAAGCATCGCCACCGGCAGTAGGGATTCCGCAGAGACAATTGCACCGCGCCTTCCACTGGGCAAACGCTGCTTCATTCTAGAACAGTTCTCAACTAAGTCTGGCCCCGAATGGAAATGCGCAACAATAGGAAAGAGACTGTTTCCGGCGCAGACAGGATTACAAAAGGTGCCGACCTCGTCTCTACCGGAGAGTCGAGCGAGATTACAGCAGCCAGCCAGGAGAGTTTTTTTTTTTTTTACAACTTATCTGCTTGAAAGACTTGCGACACAATGTCCGAGACTCTCACTGCTGAAATTAGTTCGCTCCGCCATTCCCGCACAACCTTGCAAACGAAGCGCTTTGCAGCGCCGGGAACCTGGAACAAACGAAGATTCCATGCACGCAGACCTGATTATTACCTCGAGCTCAATGCGCTCAACCGACTACCAAAATTGCAACCAACAGCGCTCGAGCTTCGAGAGTAAAGAGAAAGCTTTTCAATCTTGTCTCTCAACAACCGTTTTTGCCACCAATGCTCCGTAGAAGTAATGGCAGCGATTTGCTGCGAAGTCAGCACGGAACGAAGAGTTCGGTATAGAGACAGCCGCGTGAAATTCTGATTCAGGGAACAAACACTGGGCCAGGGAACAAACACGGGTTAATGACATCCTAGTCGAAATCGTCATGAATAAATGGGCTTGGGCAGGGCATGTAACGCGAAGGCAGGATAATCGATGGTCCTTAAGGGTAACGGAGTGGGTTCCAAGAGAAGGCCAGCGTAGCAAGGGCGACAGAAAGTTGGGTGGTCAAATGAGGTCAAGAAGTTGGCGGGAATACGGTGGCCACAGCTGGCAGATGACGGGGTTAACAGGAGAGACATGGAAGAGGCCCTGCAGTAGGCGTAGTCAGGCAGATGATGGCTACACCACGAGGAGGCACGTGCAGGTCCACATCCGAGAGACGAGGAGAGCGCACTGGCAGAAAAGCAAGAAATTAGACGGCAAGGTCGAGTGCCGGAGATCGCTACGCAGCCGCGACGTTCCCGAGTTGCAGAACTGGGCAGGCGCGCGATAAGAGCGATTTAATTCTCAGTAAATGCCCGGTTCCAGATGGGTTTTAGAAAACGACGAGTTCCCAATACTTCAGAGAAGTAGATACAGGCCAAAAAGCAAGTCCCGAGTCAACAAGAGGGAGAATCGGAAGACACCGCCGCGCAAAGTTAAGAAAGGAGTCCCGGCTGCCGAGTGTCGCAAGTCTCCGGGCGGTCCACTCGTAATCGTATCGCGCAAGACCCCGTTTCGAGCACTGCAATGAAGTGGCAAGCAGTCAGGCGAGCGAGCGGAAGGAAAAGAAAATCAACAAGCAACAACAAAGGGACGCGAGTTGAGAGGGCGCAGCGAGCGGTGCGACGCGCACCACACGAGTTGCGCTCGTAACGGGCGCCATCCTGCGACGGCGTTACGGACCGCGCGCGATAACGTGCGCGACTCGTAACCGAGGGGGAAAGCGGAGGAGGCGGCACCTTCGCAGAAAGACTCTCTCCCTCCCCTTTTATCACGACCCCCTGGTAGCACCGGGGAACAATGCGTCTCGAATGAGAAGACGAACAACGTTTTTCCCAGCTTTAGCGAACCCAAGCTGCACCGGAAGCAGTCTTGGAGTGCTTCGGCGCGCGGCGAAACGGGAAAAATAACTGCGTTTGACCTTTCTCCGTAAGCACTGCTGCAATATTGTCCGTCTGCTTGCTGCTTTCCACCTCGAATAACTCCTCACGCAAGCACGCACCCAAATGATGAGTACGATAAGTTAACACACGCGAGTCCCGCCGCAATCCCCAGCAGCGAACACTCAAGCTGCTAAAAGCTCTTTGCATAATTATCCGGATTAGCGCCAACCGAGGCTTGTTGCTGACTTCGCGCCGTAGTCACTGCATCGCCCTTTAACGAACTCTGCCCCCTACGCTCTCCGCAATAACCCACAGTATTAACACGCACGGCACCACAGTCGGATAAAACTCAAGATCAAAACGGCTTTTTCTCGTCAAGAGACCCCCCTGCCAGCCAATGGCGTCGGTCGATTCTCATGAGCCCGCTAGCCTGACAATGCAGGGAGTGGCAGATGAGAGGGAATAGTCTCCTTCCTGGCCGTGGTCGGGGATAGTCCCCTCCCTGCATCGTCACTCTAGAAGGCTCACAAGAAACGGCCGACGCCATTGGCAGGAAGGTGGTTCTTTGACGAGGAAAAGCCGCTTCGCTGTTGAATTGTATCCGACTGTAGCACTCGCTCAACGCACACGCCCCTGACCACGCGCCACTGCCTGCGATGATAGCAGCTAGCTCAAGGAACCCGATGCGGAGAGCGATGAAGGAGAGAGAGAGAGAGCGAAGCACAGCGCCATACAAGCTCGGCTCACAAGAAAGGGAAGCTGCTTCGCACGCGACAGAGACAAGGAGAAAGAGGAGGAGGAGGAAAGAAGCAAGGAAGGGTCACTCCGCGGTGGCCAGCGAATGCACCGCAGCGACAGCCTTGACCCAGAGACTGGCGCGAGGATTAGCTCGGCGCTGGCAGACTACTGCTGCACGCCGGTCTTCGCGGCCGCAAAAAACTGCGCGCGCAGCAAGCGGAGGCCAGCGGCAATGTCCAGTCCGGCCTCGGTGGCTGCCGGCTGGTGGAGCAGGAAACTTGCTGCCCCATTTCCATTTCTTGCACCGTCGCGAAGGGCGTGCTCGGTGCACGATCTCACACAGTGGCAGTGGCTACCGGTGTGCAGGCCGCATGCACCGCGGACCGGGAGAGGTCGCATTCCGCGTCGCACTCGCGTCGACCGAGCAACCCATGCAACCTTTTTTTTCTGTTCTATACGGGACGCCGAGAGGGAACAACGCTTACGGAGAGTCGGCGCGAACGAATGGAAAAACCGCACTGAGCGCGCTTTCTTGGAGTTAGGCCCCAGACTTCCATGTACAGTCGGGATCAAAAGTAGTGTATACCATGCGAGCTTCGGCTACACTGCATCGCCGCGCCACTGCGCGGCAGCGACTGCAGTTGAGAGAGGAGAAGAGTTAGGTACGTGGCGTTCCTGCTTGGCAAGGGCACCGAACAAAGGAGTCGCAAGACAGAGCAGCGAGTCATGAAACTCCACGCGGTATACGTAACTTCTGATCCCAACATTGCAATGAGGACCACGCACCTACGGGCCTCTGCATCATCCAGAGGCAAAGACTTGAGACGACAGGAGGACGAAGCTATACTGGCCGCAGGGCTGCAGACCAGACGCTATAGGACATGAGCACGAAACAAATTCGTAAGCTGCAGCGCGTGTGGAACAGGAGGAGGTTGAATATGACTCATACTTCGAATCGCAACACCCCTCCGGTCTGTTAAAGTTTCACGGGGACCGCATGTTGGCGGCAGAGTGTAGGGCAACGGTGTTTCAGGGCGTTTTCTTTTCGAACCGGGCTGTCGGCGGTGAGGCTTGGCAGTGTGACAAGCGGATGCGCCGTGCAGCCGCATACAGACCAGTGGGCGGAGACGTTTTGGGTCCAAGGTTCGGAGCTTTGCGGCTGACGAGACGGCGCGCTGGCCACGGTGTCAGCGGCCCAAGTCAAGGACGCCTACGCGCTCTCCCCGTTAGCAACATAATGTCATGGCGCACATGTGCAGCATGCACCGCGGTCTTGCCTCCCCCCCCCCCCCCCGCCAAAAAAAAAAATCAGAGTCAGCTGTTAAAGATAAAGTGCAGAGATTGCGTCGTTCGCACGTAATGTCGCCGTCACATGACTATCATCAGTAACGCATTACCGGTCACTAACCCACCGTTCACAGTGCATAACCCCCTGCCATCGGCCACACGGCCCATGGGTCACATGAGTCCTGTGACTCATCGTCAATTAACGCCAATGGTCAATAGCTTATGTGACCCATTTAATCACTTGCACATGACCCTGACCCCTTAATACATACATGACCCCCCTAAGCTCTTTGCACAGTATTACGCCCTTCACAGCTGACGCTAAAGCTCGTAGCATCACGTGAAAACCCTTTCAATTTCTTTTAACTTCGATTCAATCACATTCAACCTCGATGCGGAGTGTTAGAAGAACAAAGCATGTGTAAGTAAAACGGCCCAACCCGGTCTAGAGCCTTAATGGCGTGCCGCTCGCAGCGTAATGACAAATGCCAACTTTCGTATCTCGTTTCCATGGGCGGGAGTTTCCCTCCCATCAATGCTCCATTGTCCAATCCAGCTCGCAGCACGCCCCGTCATTAGAATTCGCCACGCGCTAAACATACACGTGCTCTATCTATCCTCGAAAGGACAGAGCAGCTCGCGTGTGCGCAGCGCACGGGAATCCGCGCGGTCCCTTTCAATATGCGATGCGGGTTAATAGTGTGTCAGCGCCGGTTCGCCGCCTGGGGTACGACTTGTGCAAGATGTCATCGACTATATGCTCGGCCAACAGTAATACATCAGTAATGATGCCACCGTACGGGAAAACCCGGAAGTGAGACTTCGCGGAAAGCTGGGCAGAGTAGTTCAGAATTAGCTCGAGCTTTGTAGAGTAGCGAGGGGCGCCGCAAACAGAGATACGCGGCTACATATAACTAAGTAGGAAAGACGCCGTAGGAACCAGAAAAGACCGAATTAAAAAAAAAACGAATAAGAGAGAGAGAGAGAGAGAGAGAGAGAGAGAGAGAGAGAGAGAGAGAGAGAGAGAGAGAGAGAGAGAGAGAGAGAGAGAGAGAGAGAGGACTGCCCAAACTCGAGCCTGTTCGGTTACGGCGACGAGCGAAACAAATTGGACGCTCGGGCCTAAGCTCGTTTCCGTGGCGTGGCGTCGAGGTGGAACTCGATTTTGACGGTTCGCGGACGGTGGCGCGACTTTTTCTTTCGTTCTTTTTTGCATCCCTTGGGCGCGGCAACTGAGGCCAGAAGCAGTGCGCGGGGTTATCACAAGGAGCCTAAAGCAATAAGGCCAGAGAGCGGGAGGAAGGTTGGGGTCGAGGCGCCCGTAGGAGAACGCTCGGGGATATATCCACATGCTAGGCGCACAAAACCCCGACCCGAGAAGAAGAGCCAACACTACTACTGCCGAGCGGGAGATTGTTTTCCTCGGCCGGAAGAAACGCTCGCAGCACCGCTGGCGAACTGAAGGCCTATTGTGGCGAAACACCAGAGGTGCCACGTGCCAGCCAACTAATCAGTATGCATCCGGCTCGCGACGTTGCTTGGTAATTGGCGATACAGACTTATAAGCACATTCCAGGGGCTGACTCGAAGGACATCGCATCAGGCACACATAAAAACACTTAGATATTCATGTACAGCGGTTATATAACCCGTCCAGATGAAGTGCGGTCAAATCTTGCAGCTAGTTTGCAATTACAGTCGAACCTCGTTATAACAAAATAATGGATATAACGAAGGAATGACGATTACCCTTGGTAGCTCGGTCAACACGGACTATAAGGAAGCGGGGCCCCTTCAACTCACGACGTTCAACTGTACAATGTAATCTCACGGGATTCGAACCATACTGTCCTCCACCCAGAAGACCTGGTGATACTCAAAGTACAGTGCGCCATAAAGTACCGATGCGCAGAGCTGCCTAATAAACGCACGACCATCCATGGTTGCCAGATGCATGCAGAGATAGCGGCAAAAGGCTGGACTGGAAACAGGCCGAGAAGACGTGTCCACACAGCCTGAATACCTATCGTTGCGAGTTTCTGCCCCGAACCTATCTATAGAAGGGGTATAAAACCGAGTAGCTACAGACTGACGCTGAATGAAGCAACGTGAGCAAGCTCTCACGCCGTTCTAAGCGAGACAGGCACAGAGTCGTCGGCATTAATGGAATATGAAAAGAGCGAGGTGATTTAATGCGCGCCTACGGGTGTCGTCGACGGCGAGTGCCGCGTGAAACACGTTCACGGAACACGCGAGACCCGCGCATACATCACCTCAAGCGTGACGGCAGAATCGATCGGCGCCGAGCTTTGAGCGGCTCATTTGTTGGCTGGCGACGGCGAGCAGCGACAGATGGCCGTCAACAACCGCAAGTGATGATGCTCGCGGCAATAACTCTCGCCCAAGACTGCCGACTCGGAGCAGCGGTGTCGAAAGACTGTGCCAGCGAAGCGAAAAAAAATGTCGACCACCCGAAAGGAACGCCAAACGTTCAACGAGCAACCAAAGAGAATTTACGCTTCGTTAAAAGAGTGCTGGTTAAAAGCAGTTAACTCTTTGGGCTTTGAGACGCCACTGGGAATAGCTCCGGGTCCATCTCTACAACCCGAGTAGTCGTCAAAACAAGTGCCGAAAACTGCAGTACACGCGAGTTCTTAAAACGTCGCCTCGAATTGAGTGCAGACCCCGCGGCCGAGATCGAACCTGCGAGCCCGTGTTCGGCAACTCAACGCTGACGCAGCGACAGGTAGTTGTGACCCTTTCTCGCTGCCAACAGCTTCCTCACCTACTTACATC